>NC_080041.1:97108394-97408394 GCF_012489685.1 Lotus japonicus
TAATATGTCTGGCCTAGATGCAGTTAAGTATAGAAGTGAACCTATCATTCCACGATAGAGCTTCTGACATACTTTACCACTTTTATCTTCTTCTCCAAAATGCATGTAGGATGCATTGGAGTCTTGGCCACTGTAGATTCCAGCATATTGAACTTCTTCAGAAGTTCTTTAGTGTACTTGCTCTGATGGATATATGTTCCTTCTGGTGTTTGATCAACTTGTATTCCCAGAAAGTACTTTAATTCTCCCATCATACTCATCTCAAATTCAGCCTGCATCATCTCAGAAAATTCTTTGCATAAGAGATTGATTAGCAGAACCAAATATAATATCATCAAATAAATTTGCACAATTAAGATATCATCTTTATAAGTCTTGCAAAAAAGAGTTGTATCTACTTTACCCCTTACAAACTCATTCTCCAGAAGGAATGAGCTAAGTCTCTCATACCATGCTCTGGGAGCTTGCTTCAGACCAGTAGAGTGATTTCTTCAATTTTGAACCACATGGTCTGGTTTCTTTTCATCTTCAAAACCTGGGGGTTGATGAACATAGACTTCCTCTGAGATATAACCATTTAGGAAGGCACTCTTTACGTCCATCTGATGTAGAACTATGTTGTGATTTACTGAGAAGGAGATCAACAGTCTAATTGCCTCCAGTCTTGCTACCGGAGCAAATGTTTCAGTGTAGTCTATTCCTTCCTGCTGGCTGTAGCCTTGAGCAACTAGCCTTGCCTTGTTTCTGACTACTTCTCCTTTCTCATTTAGCTTGTTTCTGAATACCCATTTCGTTCCAATAACATGGACACTCTCAGGCTTCTTCACTAAGCTCCAAACATCGTTCTTGGAGAATTGATTCAATTCTTCTTCCATGGCCAGAATCCAATCCTTGTCCTGAAGAGCTTCATCTATGGACTTGGGTTCAATTAAGGACACCAATCCTTTCAGACTCAGCAAGGTTCTTCAGAGGGTCTGAAGGCAGATCTGGTTCTGACTGGTTCATCTTTGTTGCCCAGAATCAATTCCTTAGGGTGAGCTGCAGTGATTCTGCTCTTCTTCAGAGTTTGTGAGTTAGAGGGACCAGCTTCTTCCTCTGGTTCATCTTCCTCTGGCTCAACTTCCTCTGGAGCTTTGCCTTTGTCAGAAACATTAATGCTTAAATCTGCAAACTTTTCAACTAGCTTTGACTGGTCAGAGTCAAGCTTATCATCAAATCTAACATGAATAGATTCTTCAATAGTCTTAGCATCAGTATTATAAAATCTAAAACCTTTAGATCTATCAGAATAACCAAGTAATAGACACTTAGAAGACTTAGCATCAAATTTATGCAATCTATCCTTAGTATTGAGAACATAACAAACACAGCCAAAAGGATGAAAATAAGAAATGTTGGGTTTTATGTTCTTCCACAATTCATAAGGAGTCTTATTCAGAATTGGTCTCACAGAGATTCTGTTCTGAATGTAACATGCTGTATTTACTGGCCTCTGCCAAAAGTGCTTAGCCATGCCAGTTTCTTGGAGCATGGTTCTAGCCATCTCCTGAAGAGTTCTGTTCTTCCTCTCAACAACACCATTTTGTTGAGGAGTTCTGGGACAAGAGAAATCATGTGCAATTCCATAGGAATCAAACAGACTCTCAAACTTGTCATTCTCAAACTCTCCACCATGGTCACTTCTGACACGCACAATCCTACAAGCCTTCTCGTTTTGCACTTGAGCAATGAAGGTAGAGAACACAGCATGAGACTCATCCTTGCGGGTTAGAAACTTTACCCATGTCCAGCGGCTATAGTCATCAACGATAACCATCCCATATCTCTTGCCACCTATAGACTCAGTTTTCACTGGTCCAAAAGGTCGATATGCAGAAGTTCCAACGGCCTTGAGGTTGAGACAACATTCTTTGCCTTGAAAGGGACTTTTGTGAATTTGCCTTTCTGACATGCTTCACAAAGAGCGTCTGAAGCGAACTTCAGATTGGGTAAGCCCTGACAAGGTTTAGCTTGCTCAGCTGAGAAATCTTTCTCATACTGGCATGCCCTAACCGTCTATGCCATACCCACTGCTCTTCATTAACAGACAGAAGGCAATTCACATTCTGAGCCTCCAACTCAGATAATCTGATCTTATAAATGTTGTTCTTCCTCTTGCTGTTAAACAGAACAGAGCCATCGATCTGACTTACAGCCCGGCAGGACTTTTGATTGAATATAACATCATAACCCTTGTCAGCTAATTGACTTATAGACAATAAGTTATGTGTTAACCGTCTACCAATAAAACATTATCAATGCATGGACTACTATCTACACAAATAGTACCAGTACCAACAATTTTACCCTTTTCATTTCCTCCGAAGCCAACTTCGCCTCCAGGCTTAAGTTTCAGCTCTCGGAACATACGCTTTTCTCCCGTCATGTGACGCGAGCATCCACTGTCCAGATACCATGATTGGTGTTTCAGTGGAGCTATCAAGGATATCTGCAACATAGATGATCTTGTCCTTAGGTACCCACTTTCTGGGTCCTCTTTTGTTAGTTTACCCCAGAGGTTCTGATCACCTTGGGTGTCTCAACATAATATTTTAAAGGAATATTTGCATGATATTTAGTCATAGAGAAAGATCCCTTTTTTAAGAGGATGTTTAGCAACTTTAGCAGGTACAGGATCAGGCAATATGGTACCAGAGGGAACAAAGCATTCATACAAGGATTTAGCTTTAGACACAGAAGGCTCATTTCTAATTGGTTTTAGAATAGCCAATGCCATGCATTCCATTTCTGCTTACGCCATAGATCATTGAAGCCATTAAGCTTCTATCCACGCTTTTAGCTAGGAATCTTTGAAAAGACTTTTCATACTTAGATTCATTTCTACAATCAGAGGCATCACAGGCAACAATTTCTTCTAACTTAGCAATCTGGTTCTTAAGCACAGAGTTAGAATTTACCAAAGCATGATTTTCATTTTTCAAATCAGAAATAATTTTCTCATGTTCAGAAGGAGTCTTAGAGACAGCAGATAAGTTCTTTTCAACTTTTTATGCTTAGACAATAAAGAGTTATACTTATCCATGATATCAGACAAAGCATGTTTCAGTTCAGAGGTAGAGAAGGAAGCGAATACCTCATTTTCATCGTCTGAGTTAGGATCTCCTTCTGATTCTGAGTCAGAGTCAACAGCTTCCTTTGACTCTGCTCCTTTGTCTTTGACAATGGCCATGAGTCCTTGGACTTCACCATCAGAGTCAACATCCTCTGACTCTGATTCATCGAATGTCACCATCAGACTCTTCTTGGTCTTGAAGTGCTTCTTTGGCTTCTTGTCTTTCTTCAACTGAAGGTATGAAAAACGGTAGAAAGGGGGGGTTTGAATAACGTTTTCAGTACAAAACTACACCTTAAAGATTTTAACAAATCTTTTCGAGAACTAAGTGCAAAAGATAGAGATAGAAAAGCACACAAGGATTTTATCCTGGTTCACTTGATAAATCACTCAAGCTACTCCAGTCCACCCGTTAAGGTGATTTCTTCCTTCTTAGAATGAAGGCAATCCACTAATCAGGTAAGAGTTACAACTGCACTTGAAACCTACAAGTGACTAACAATTACACTGACTTAGCTCACACTAAGATTCACTCTCTTAGTCTTCTCTAGGATCCGATCAACCTTGATCTCCTAAAGGAAAATCAAACAACTGTTTGAGGTTGGTGTTTACAAGGGTTTGCTTCTGAATAAGCTGAGTGTAAACTAAATAAATTACAGGATGAAAGAAAGCTTAGAATATTTTGAATATCTTGCGCGTGTGTTGCTTCTCGTATTTTTTTCGCCGCTTCTTTCAATCTTCAGCCTCTATATATACTCCAAGGATTAGGGTTGAGCGTTGCATGGGAAATGCTACCGTTGGAGGGCAGTTCTGGAAAATCCAGCTTCTGCTGTGGCTGAGAACGTTAGGTAGGTCGTCAGGAAGGTACACTTGCTTTTGTACTTGGATAGCGACTTGACCTTTTAACCTAGGAGACTTCTGATCAGGGGAATACTTCATATTGGAACTTGTGAAGCCGGTTGATCAGAGTCAGAGGGAAAGCACAGATCCTCTGACCATTGTATCTTCTGATTCTGAACTCAGAGGGAAGAACATGGCCTTCAGAGTTTCTTGCTTCTGGACTTCAGAGTTTCCACTATTCAGCTTCTGGATCTTCAGAGTCTTCTACACCATCAGAACATCTGAACCTTCAGTGTTTCTTGGCTATCAGAACTTCTGGATCTTCAGAGCTTCTAGCGACTGAGTCCTCATCAGAGTTTGTATAGCTTCAGATCTTCTGAAGCTTTTCCACTGTTCATACTGAACATGGTGAATGCGAAAGCGTTGCTTGGGTTACCCTTTATACACAGTGCTTCTGATTTGTGTGAGATTGAGTTGAGGTCAGAGCCTGTAAATAGCACACTCAGAAAAACACGTTAGAGTACCACAATTGTTCATATCAAAAGGTTAACTTGTAATCATCAAAACATAGAGTTGTACTACTAGATCAAAACTTGATCTTACAATCTCCCCCTTTTTGATGATGACAAAACTAAGATTTTTGATGAACAATTCTTAAACAATAAACTGAATTCACTCAGAGTTTAGAGATATAAAAAAAACTTATCCTGATGTGAATAGTTTATCTTGCTCATTCTGAATTCAAGTCACTGCTTGATTCTGAGCTTAGCTCCTGAATCTAACACTTGATGAAAACGTTAGTAAATCTAGATTCTGAGCTAAAACATATAAGAGTTCAGAGTAAAAGGCTTATGACATAGATGAAAAACGAATAATCAGAGCGCATGAGTGATCAGAGTCATAGACAGGGTATCAGAGTCTTGGGTATCAGAGTCAACTTAGAATCACTTCAGAAGAAGTGAAATGTATTCCTTGTATTTGCCCAGTGACACATCTATGGTCATGAAGGTGGAACTCTTAAAATCTCCAAAAGAAAAATAAGTCACACTAACACATCTTACACATCAAAAACTGGGTTTACTCCCCCTTTTTGTCATAAGCAAAAAGCTTGGGTGTGAAAAACTTAGCTTGAAGTACAAGGTACTCCCCTTAGAGAAGGTCTAAGTTTAAGGAAAATGAAAATGATGTAAGAATCAGAGTTAGGCGAAAATAAATAGGAGAGTTAATGCAAGGGATGAACGTTTACCACCGGTCAAGTGAGTAAATAGAAGGGTCAGTTACCAAGAACTTAACCTCGAGAAACTGTAGGAGCATTAACTTTCAGAGAGAAAGTGAAGCCTATAAAAAAAACGTTGGAGAAAAGGTAAGCTTCACACCTCGAATAATTTTCAGTAAGAAAAAAATGGCATCATACAGAACGACATTAGAAGAGCTCAGAAGGAAGGCTTTTGAGGAAGATATGTTCCTCAATATTAGGCATCCCGATGGTACAAAGACCATACAAGAGCTGACGAAGACACTGCTGGAAGAAGATCTTGGTCCAGAGATGGAGAGAGATCTGAAGGAGTTCCTCTGCTTCGTGGAGGAGATTCAGGGGCTTTGCCAGCGGGAGCTGAATCTGCTGGAAGAGAAGGAGACTGTGGAAAAGAGACTTAAGACGACAGAAGATAGTCTAGAGAGAGAGGAGCTGAGCATCAGACTCGGCAACATAGAGTATACACTGGATCGTCTGGAGAAGGAAAGAGTGGAGCAGCGCCAAGAATGCAGAAGAATGAGGAAGGATCCCGTTCTAGATATAGGGAATAATGTATGATGGAAAGAAGTATGATGTAAACATAGAACAATTATGAATAAACCAGGTTTTGCAAACATATGTGACACAAATATATATAGATATATGCATATAGAATCACAAACGAACAAATGAAAATAAGTAATTAAAAAGAATAAACAGAGTTTAACAAAAAGGAAAACAAAGTAAACGAAAGAAGAAAAAGAAGAGATCCTAAGACTAAGGTTTGTCAGTGCGTCGCAGAAGTTCCATCATCATTTGCTTCATCTCAATCAGCATGGATTCATGAGTGTCAAGACGTTGTTCCATGAGGTCGAGTCTGGATGAGCTTGTCTGAGTAGAGCTGGAAGGAACGTTCTGAGCAGCTTGAGGTTCTGGAATGGAAGCAGAAGCAGCAGGAGTAAACATAACTGGTGCAAGTCGCTCGGCCTCAGCCTCAGCTTCAAGACGCTCTGCCTCAAGTCTGGCTTGTTCAGCCTTAGCTGCTGCTTGACGTGCCAGCTTCTTCTTCTTGTTCTTTCTTTCTCTTGGCTTCTTCAATAGCTTCAAGAAGCTTGTGTCTCTGTTCTAGTTCGTGAAGAGCCACCCTCCTAGCAAATCTTTGCTTTGCAGCCTCAATGCTCTGACTTCCCTCTGCATGCAGGAGCTGCAGCATAACGGGAAACTGAGCCACTAGCCAAGTGCTCAATTGTTCCACTCATCAGCCACATTGTCAGCATTCTCACTGAGATCAGTCTGACCGTGCACATTGCGGAGCCTCAAGGAGGCTTCATGATTGAAAATATTGATGCACTCAGAGAGAGATGTGGGTTGAAGGTGAGTATAGGGAATGATGGAGAGGTTGGGTGCAGGAGAGGCTGGGTGATTGCTGCTATGAGCTTCAGAGGCACCTTGTGGAGAACCAATGTTAATTATGGGAGCATTGGGTTCAGAGGTTCCACGGTGAGGGTCTGAAGTTTCAACCAGAGGGTGAGGTGATCTAACCGAGGATTGGTTAGACACTGATTGTTCAGGTTCAGGGTCTGGTTGAATTGGCTCTTGTTGGTCAGGGGACAGGGTGAGCTTGTTGGACTAAGGGGTCTGCCTCTTGGATAGGATTGGCCAAGATAGGTTCATCTGGGTCAACTAGACGTTCAGGTCTAGGGCCAGGATATTGCCTAGGGCTTGGACATGTTAAGGTAATATTCTTCCAAGGCAGAATACCTTCTCTTTCCTAACCTCCATGAATTTTCTAATTGATTCAGAAGTGTTGGAGGGAGGAGAGTCAATCACATTGATGGGGAAGGATACAGGTGTGAAGGCTGATGAAGAGTCTGTATCCGTGGGTCTGACAGCAGGACGTGCTGATGCTCTGGGAGCAGAGTGATCAGACGTTCTGGGTTGTGGTTCTGTTTGGTTGGGCTCGGTTTGGTCATGGATGATGGGTTCAGAAGGTAATGGGTCGTATGGAATGGTAAGGAGAGAGGTTGGATCTTCTGACCTAGAGGGTTGGTTCTGAAGCAAATTCCAGAGAGGTGCTTCAGTAGGAGAAGGTTGAAAGAGGAAGATCTTGGGGAATGTGGTGGAGAGGTGGTTTGTGCGGCTGGTTGGGTTTCAGGAATAGGAGTGAAGGGATTTGAAGAGTGTTGGAGTAAGGCAGAAATCGGGAGTGCATCAAATAAATTCAAATCATCATCAGAGGTAAGTGCAGGCTTACTTGTATGTGCTGATGATCGAGTCACTCTGGCAGGAGCTTCAGTCCTTCTGACCTCTGCAGCAGCTGGTTCCACCCGAGTAGGCTTCACCACAATTCTGACTTTCTTCTGCTTCTTCTTTGGAGGACCATCCTCACTATCATCACCATCATCATCAGCAGGCTTGCTCTTCGGTTTCTTGACCAGAGGGACATCAGATTCCTCTGAGGAATCTTCCAGAACCATCTTCCTCTTGGTTTTCTTTGGAGGAGAAGAATACTCTGGAGCTGGTGGAAGTCTGCTGACAAAATCATCAAGGTCAATCTCGAATCCTTGAGCCCTGAGGTCTTCAACATAGCATCTGATGGCTTCAGGATGGTCTGCTTGAGTCCACAGAGGGTAGTTATTCAGAGGCATTCTTCTTCCTCTGATCTCAGAAGATGTGTCTTCATGAGCAGGAGCAATCTTCTTCTGGATTAAGCCCATCTTCTTCAAAGAGTTGGCAGTGAAGACGTCACTGACAATTGTGCTCAAGTCCTCTGTGCAACCAGCATTGATCAAATCTTGCACCAAGTTGCTTTCAATGAGAAAGTCTGAGAGCAGCCTCCCAAAAGGGATATATTTGATGGCTGACTTGATGGAGGCGGTGGTGCGAGACTTCCGGATGCATTCCTTCAAATAGGAGAACAGGAAGTAGGGAAGGCAGATCTTCTCCTTGTCTTGAATGAAGAACAGCATCGCCTTCTGGTTGAAGTTGATGTAGTCTGGAGAACTTCCCTTTGGTCGCTGATTGATGCAGTTGAGCAGGATCTTGTGCCAGATCCTGAGTTTGGGATGAAGGTCCATCACCTTGTAGCTCGTCTTGCCCGGTTTGAAAGTGGTGTACAGGGCCTTGTTGACTATGTCCTTGGTTCTGGGTTTCAGCTTCGATTCCGTTAGTGAGAACCGATACCCATGAGCAGTTTCTGCACCAAGCAGATTCACGAATGACTTCTCCGTGATGATGATCTTCCTACCCAGTATGTAGGAGACTACCTGAGTGTCATCACAATCAGCGTGCTTCCAGAATTCCTTTACTAGCTTCTCATACACCGGTCCTCGAAGTCGATTGAAGTAGTTTCCCCAACCTTGAGCTTGGACTTCAGGACGAAGATCAAACCCATTAGCAGCCAAGTTGTCGAGGTTGAATCTCCATTCTGCCAGGACTTGGAGTTCCTCAGGAGGAAATACACAGTGAACGGCACAGCCCCGTTCTGCAATAGGAACAACCTGCTCTTGAGCTTGAGCTTGTTCTTGTGCTGGGTTCTCAGAGCCTTGTTGACCCGTTGCCAAACCGACTACCATGTGAGGGAACTGAGGTGCATCTGCAGTAGATCTTCTGGTTTTTCTCACCATTTTGAAGAGGTTGAAGGTTTGAGGTAGAAGATGAAGTTTGAAGGATGAAGAGAGATTGAGAGAGAAATCAAGAAGGAGGCGGTTTTGAAAAGCAGAGAGTGCGAGAGTGAAAACCGGAAGTGAGAGAGAACGTGTGTGTATAGTGGGTTTTATCAAATAACCGTTGTTGATTCAAAAAGCACTTTAAGATCAACGGTTGAAAATTAAAGATAGACAGTAACAGTAAAATACACAATCACACACAGGAGATAAGCATATCTACACGCAATCATAACAGACTGTCACACGGGCACAAGGAACTATGCATCAGAAATTCTGACGCACGTGTTGTTGTCTCAGCTTCAGAGTCAGTACCAGTGGGCACACACACTCTGATTGAGTTACCTTCTGGACTAGACATCTTCTGATCAAGAAGTATCATAGTCAGAGGTTCTGATCCATCTTCACTCTGGACAAAAGTCCATGCTTAGATTTTTCAGAATAAAATTAAATCTATCTTCAGCTAAGGGCTTTGTAAAGATATCTGCCCATTGATGGTCAGTATCAACAAACTTCAGAAAAAGTACGCCCTTCTGTACATAATCTCTAATAAAATGATACTTTACCTCAATGTGCTTTGCCCTTGAATGCAAGATAGGATTCTTACTCAATGAAATTGCAGCAGTGTTATCACAATAGATTGGGATATTGCTCTCAAGGATCTGATAATCCTCCAGCTGATGTTTCATCCAGAGCATCTGAGTGCTGCATATTGCTGCTGAGATATATTCTGCCTCTGCAGTTGATAGTGCAATGGTTGATTGCCTCTTGCTTGCCCATGAGACTAGATTGCTTCCCAGAAATTGACAATTTCCAGAAGTACTTTTTCTCTCTGTTCTATCTCCAGCATAATCAGCATCACAATAACCTGAAAGCTTATACTCTGATGTTTTCTTATACATCAAGCCAAGGTTAGTGGTGCCTTTCAGATACCTTAGGATCCTCTTAACGGCAGTTAAGTGGGTTTCCCTTGGATCTGATTGGAAACGAGCACATAAATGAACACTAAATAATATGTCTGGCCTAGATGCAGTTAAGTATAGAAGTGAACCTATCATGCCACGATAGAGCTTCTGACATACTTTACCACTTATATCTTCTTTTTCCAGAATGCATGTTGGATGCATTGGAGTCTTGGCCACTGTAGATTCCAGCATATTGAACTTCTTCAGAAGTTCTTTAGTGTACTTGCTCTGATGGATATATGTTCCTTCTGGTGTTTGATTAACTTGTATTCCCAGAAAGTACTTTAATTCTCCCATCATACTCATCTCAAATTCAGCCTGCATCATCTCAGAAAATTCTTTGCATAGAGATTGATTAGCAGAACCAAATATAATATCATCAACATAAATTTGCACAATTAAGATATCATCCTTATAAGTCTTGCAAAAGAGAGTTGTATCTACTTTACCCCTTACAAACTCATTCTCCAGAAGGAATGAGCTAAGTCTCTCATACCATGCTCTGGGAGCTTGCTTCAGACCGTAGAGTGATTTCTTCAATTTGAACACATGGTCTGGTTTCTTTTCATCTTCAAAACCTGGGGGTTGATGAACATAGACTTCCTCTGAGATATAACCATTTAGGAAGGCACTCTTTACGTCCATCTGATGTAGAATTATGTTGTGATTTACTGAGAAAGAGATCAATAGTCTGATTGCCTCCAGTCTAGCTACTGGAGCAAATGTTTCAGTGTAGTCTATTCCTTCCTGCTGGCTGTAGCCTTGAGCAACTAGCCTTGCCTTGTTTCTGACTACATCTCCTTTCTCATTTAGCTTGTTTCTGAATACCCATTTCGTTCCAATAACATGGACATTCTCAGGCTTCTTCACTAAGCTCCAAACATCGTTCTTGGAGAATTGATTCAATTCTTCTTCCATGGCCAGAATCCAATCCTTGTCCTGAAGAGCTTCATCTATGGACTTGGGTTCAATTAAGGACACCAATCCTTTCAGACTCAGTAAGGTCTCTTCAGAGGGTCTGAAGGCAGATCTGGTTCTGACTGGTTCATCTTTGTTGCCCAGAATCAATTCCTTAGGATGAGCTGCAGTGATTCTGCTCTTCTTCAGAGTTTGTGAGTTAGAGGGACCAGCTTCTTCCTCTGGTTCATCTTCCTCTGGCTCAACTTCCTCTGGAGCTTTGCCTTTGTCAGAAACATTAATGCTTAAATCTGCAAACTTTTCAACTAGCTTTGACTGGTCAGAGTCAAGCTTATCATCAAATCTAACATGAATAGATTCTTCAATAGTCTTAGCATCAGTATTATAAAATCTAAAACCTTTAGATCTATCAGAATAACCAAGTAATAGACACTTAGAAGACTTAGCATCAAATTTATGCAATCTATCCTTAGTATTGAGAACATAACAAACACAGCCAAAAGGATGAAAATAAGAAATGTTGGGTTTTATGTTCTTCCACAATTCATAAGGAGTCTTATTCAGAATTGGTCTCACAGAGATTCTATTCTGAATGTAACATGCTGTATTTACTGCCTCTGCCCAAAAGTGCTTAGCCATGCCAGTTTCTTGGAGCATGGTTCTAGCCATCTCCTGAAGAGTTCTGTTCTTCCTCTCAACAACACCATTTTGTTGAGGAGTTCTGGGACAAGAGAAATCATGTGCAATTCCATAGGAATCAAACAGACTCTCAAACTTGTCATTCTCAAACTCTCCACCATGGTCACTTCTGACACGCACAATTCTACAAGCCTTCTCGTTTTGCACTTGAGCAATGAAGGTAGAGAACACAGCATGAGACTCATCCTTGCGGGTTAGAAACTTTACCCATGTCCAGCGGCTATAGTCATCAACGATAACCATCCCATATCTCTTGCCACCTATAGACTCAGTTTTCACTGGTCCAAACAGGTCGATATGCAGAAGTTCTAACGGCCTTGAGGTTGAGACAACATTCTTTGCCTTGAAAGGGACTTTTGTGAACTTGCCTTTCTGACATGCTTCACAAAGAGCGTCTGAAGCGAACTTCAGATTGGGTAAGCCCCTGACAAGGTTTAGCTTGCTCAGCTGAGAAATCTTTCTCATACTGGCATGCCCTAACCGTCTATGCCATACCCACTGCTCTTCATTAACAGACAGAAGACACTTCACATTCTGAGCCTCCAACTCAGATAATCTGATCTTATAAATGTTGTTCTTCCTCTTGCTGTTAAACAGAACAGAGCCATCGATCTGACTTACAGCCCGGCAGGACTTTTGATTGAATATAACATCATAACCCTTGTCAGCTAATTGACTTATAGACAATAAGTTATGTGTTAAGCCGTCTACCAATAAAACATTATCAATGCATGGACTACTATCTACACAAATAGTACCAGTACCAATAATTTTACCCTTTTCATTTCCTCCGAAGCCAACTTCGCCTCCAGGCTTAAGTTTCAGCTCTCGGAACATACGCTTTTCTCCCGTCATGTGACGCGAGCATCCACTGTCCAGATACCATGATTGGTGTTTCAGTGGAGCTATCAAGGATATCTGCAACATAGATAATCTTGTCCTTAGGTACCCACTTTCTGGGTCCTCTTTTGTTAGTTACCCCAGAGGTTCTGATCACCTTGGGTGTCTCAACATAATATTTTAAAGGAATATTTGCATGATATTTAGTCATAGAGAAAGATCCCTTTTTAAGAGGGTTTTTTGCAACTTTAGCAGGTACAGGATCAGGCAATATGGTACCAGAGGGAACAAAGCATTCATACAAGGATTTAGCTTTAGACACAGAAGGCTCATTTCTAATTGGTTTAGAATAGCCAATGCCATGCATTCCATTTCTGCTTACGCCATAGATCATTGAAGCCATTAAGCTTCTATCTACGCTTTTAGCAAGGAATCTTTGAAAAGATTTTTCATACTTAGATTCATGCTTACTATCAGAGGCATCGCAGGCAATAACTTCTTCTAACTTAGCAATTTGATTCTTAAGCACAGAGTTAGAATTAACTAAAGCATGGTTATCATTTTTCAAATCAGATATGATTTTCTCATGTTCAGAAGGAGTTTTAGAAACAGCAGATAAGTTCTTTTTCAGCTTCTTATGCTTAGACAACAAGGAGTTATACTTATCCATGATATCAGACAAAGCATGTTTCAGTTCAGAGGTAGAGAAGGAAGCAAATACCTCATTTTCATCGTCTGAGTTAGGATCTCCTTCTGATTCTGAGTCAGAGTCAACAGCTTCCTTTGACTCTGCTTCCTTGTCTTTGACAATTGCCATGAGTCCTTGGACTTCACCATCAGAGTCAACATCCTCTGACTTTGATTCATCAAATGTCACCATCAGACTCTTCTTGGTCTTGAAGTGCTTCTTTGGCTTCTTGTCCTTCTTCAATTTTGGACAGTCACTTTTGTAGTGCCCTGATTCTTTGCACTCAAAGCAAGTGACTTCCTTGATTGATGACTTCTTCTGACCTGAGGATTCAGACTTTCCTCTTGCCTTTCCAGAGCCTTTGAACTTGCTCTGCCTGTGCTTCCAGATGCGGTTGAGTCTCTTGGAGATCAGAGTCAGCTCATCTTCATCAGAATCTTCTGATGCCTCTTCAGATTCTTCTTCTTCAGCTTGAAGAGCCTTTGACTTCTCAACCTTAGCCTTTTCAGATTTGGATTTCAAGGCTATGGACTTTTTCCTGAGATCTTGCATCTCTGAGCGCTTCAGCTCATGGCATTTCAAAATGCTGATGAGTTCTTCTAAACTCATATTCTCAACGTCTCTCGTGAGCTCTATTGAAGTCACCAAAGGCATCCAACTTTCAGGAAGACACCTGATGACCCTTATGACATGATCTTTTGTTGTGTAGCTCTTGTTGAGAGGACGTATGCCAGCTACAAGCAGTTGAAATCTGGAGAACATTTCTTCAATGGACTCATTTGGCTCCATGATGAAGGATTCATACTTTTGGATCAAAGACAATGCCTTTGATTCTTTGACTTTCTTGTTTCCTTCATGAGACATCTTCAGAGAATCAAAAATGCCTTTAGCAAACTCACGATCTGTAATCTTCTGGTACTCCTCATAGGAGATAGCACTTAGAAGAATTGCTCTTGCTTTGTGATGTTGTGAGTACAGCTTCTTTTGATCTGCAGTCATCTCTGACCTTGGGATCTTCTTGCCATCTGCATCAACTGGACGCTCATAGCCATCCACAATAATATCCCAGAGATCTGCATCGAAACCCAGAAAGAAACTTTCCAGTCTATCTTTCCAATATTCGAACCTTTGACCATCGAACATAGGAGGCTTTGCGTTGTAACCATCTCTTTGAGTTTCACTGGTGGTGGCAGCCATTGTTTTTCACACCGGCCCGGATCACTGAACACTGTTAGGTGTGGTAATCAGAACTTGCGCTCTGATACCAATTGAAGGTATGAAAAACGGTAGAAAGGGGGGGTTTGAATAACGTTTTCAGTACAAAACTACCACCTTAAAGATTTTAACAAATCTTTTCGAGAACTAAGTGCAAAAGATAGAGATAGAAAAGCACACAAGGATTTTATCCTGGTTCACTTGATAAATCACTCAAGCTACTCCAGTCCACCCGTTAAGGTGATTTCTTCCTTCTTAGAATGAAGGCAATCCACTAATCAGGTAAGAGTTACAACTGCACTTGAAACCTACAAGTGACTAACAATTACACTGACTTAGCTCACACTAAGATTCACTCTCTTAGTCTTCTCTAGGATCCGATCAACCTTGATCTCCTAAAGGAAAATCAAACAACTGTTTGAGGTTGGTGTTTACAAGGGTTTGCTTCTGAATAAGCTGAGTGTAAACTAAATAAATTACAGGATGAAAGAAAGCTTAGAATATTTTGAATATCTTGCGCGTGTGTTGCTTCTCGTATTTTTCTTCGCCGCTTCTTTCAATCTTCAGCCTCTATATATACTCCAAGGATTAGGGTTGAGCGTTGCATGGGAAATGCTACCGTTGGAGGGCAGTTCTGGAAAATCCAGCTTCTGCTGTGGCTGAGAACGTTAGGTAGGTCGTCAGGAAGGTACACTTGCTTTTGTACTTGGATAGCGACTTGACCTTTTAACCTAGGAGACTTCTGATCAGGGGAATACTTCATATTGGAACTTGTGAAGCCGGTTGATCAGAGTCAGAGGGAAAGCACAGATCCTCTGACCATTGTATCTTCTGATTCTGAACTCAGAGGGAAGAACATGGCCTTCAGAGTTTCTTGCTTCTGGACTTCAGAGTTTCCACTATTCAGCTTCTGGATCTTCAGAGTCTTCTACACCATCAGAACATCTGAACCTTCAGTGTTTCTTGGCTATCAGAACTTCTGGATCTTCAGAGCTTCTAGCGACTGAGTCCTCATCAGAGTTTGTATAGCTTCAGATCTTCTGAAGCTTTTCCACTGTTCATACTGAACATGGTGAATGCGAAAGCGTTGCTTGGGTTACCCTTTATACACAGTGCTTCTGATTTGTGTGAGATTGAGTTGAGGTCAGAGCCTGTAAATAGCACACTCAGAAAAACACGTTAGAGTACCACAATTGTTCATATCAAAAGGTTAACTTGTAATCATCAAAACATAGAGTTGTACTACTAGATCAAAACTTGATCTTACAATCTCCCCCTTTTTGATGATGACAAAACTAAGATTTTTGATGAACAATTCTTAAACAATAAACTGAATTCACTCAGAGTTTAGAGATATAAAAAAAACTTATCCTGATGTGAATAGTTTATCTTGCTCATTCTGAATTCAAGTCACTGCTTGATTCTGAGCTTAGCTCCCCCTGAATCTAACACTTGATGAAAACGTTAGTAAAATCTAGATTCTGAGCTAAAACATATAAGAGTTCAGAGTAAAAGGCTTATGACATAGATGAAAAACGAATAATCAGAGCGCATGAGTGATCAGAGTCATAGACAGGGTATCAGAGTCTTGGGTATCAGAGTCAACTTAGAATCACTTCAGAAGAAGTGAAATGTATTCCTTGTATTTGCCCAGTGACACATCTATGGTCATGAAGGTGGAACTCTTAAAATCTCCAAAAGAAAAATAAGTCACACTAACACATCTTACACATCAAAAACTGGGTTTACTCCCCCTTTTTGTCATAAGCAAAAAGCTTGGGGTGTGAAAAACTTAGCTTGAAGTACAAGGTACTCCCCCTTAGAGAAGGTCTAAGTTTAAGGAAAATGAAAATGATGTAAGAATCAGAGTTAGGCGAAAATAAATAGGAGAGTTAATGCAAGGGATGAACGTTTACCACCGGTCAAGTGAGTAAATAGAAGGGTCAGTTACCAAGAACTTAACCTCGAGAAACTGTAGGAGCATTAACTTTCAGAGAGAAAGTGAAGCCTATAAAAAAAACGTTGGAGAGAAAGGTAAGCTTCACACCTCGAATAATTTTCAGTAAGAAAAAAATGGCATCATACAGAACGACATTAGAAGAGCTCAGAAGGAAGGCTTTTGAGGAAGATATGTTCCTCAATATTAGGCATCCCGATGGTACAAAGACCATACAAGAGCTGACGAAGACACTGCTGGAAGAAGATCTTGGTCCAGAGATGGAGAGAGATCTGAAGGAGTTCCTCTGCTTCGTGGAGGAGATTCAGGGGCTTTGCCAGCGGGAGCTGAATCTGCTGGAAGAGAAGGAGACTGTGGAAAAGAGACTTAAGACGACAGAAGATAGTCTAGAGAGAGAGGAGCTGAGCATCAGACTCGGCAACATAGAGTATACACTGGATCGTCTGGAGAAGGAAAGAGTGGAGCTGAGCATCACCAAAGGCATCCAGCTTTCAGGAAGACACCTGATGACCCTTATGACATGATCTTTTGTTGTGTAGCTCTTGTTGAGAGGTCGTATGCCAGCTACAAGCAATTGAAATCTGGAGAACATTTCTTCAATGGACTCATTTGGCTCCATGATGAAGGATTCATACTTTTGGATCAAAGACAATGCCTTTGATTCTTTGATTTCTTGTTTCCTTCATGAGACATCTTCAGAGAATCAAAAATGCCTTTAGCAAACTCACGATCGGTAATCTTCTGGTACTCCTCATAGGAAATAGCACTTAGAAGAATTGCTCTTGCTTTGTGATGTTGTGAGTACAGCTTCTTTTGTTCTGCAGTCATCTCTGACCTTGGGATCTTCTTGCCATCTGCATCAACTGGACGCTCATAGCCATCCACAATAACATCCCAGAGATCTGCATCGAAACCCAGAAAGAAACTTTCTAGTCTATCTTTCCAATATTCGAACCTTTGACCATCGAACATAGGAGGCTTTGCGTTGTAACCATCTCTTTGAGTTTCACTGGTGGTGGCAGCCATTGTTTTTCACACCGGCCCGGATCACTGAACACTGTTAGGTGTGGTAATCAGAACTTGCGCTCTGATACCAATTGAAGGTATGAAAAACGGTAGAAAGGGGGGGTTTGAATAACGTTTTCAGAACAAAACTTCCACCTTAAAGATTTTGACAAATCTTTTGAGAACTTAAGTGCTAAAGATAAGAGATAGAAAAGCACACAAGGATTTTATCCTGGTTCACTTGATAAATCACTCAAGCTACTCCAGTCCACCCGTTAAGGTGATTTCTTCCTTCTTAGAATGAAGGCAATCCACTAATCAGGTATGAGTTACAACTGCACTTGAAACCTACAAGTGACTAACAATTACACTGACTTAGCTCACACTATGATTCACTCTCTTAGTCTTTTCTAGGATCCGATCAACCTTGATCTCCTAAAGGAAAACTATACAACTATATATGAAGTTCTTGTTTTCAAAGAAAGTGCTTCTAAAAAGCTTATAGTAAACACAATGAATTTCAAGATGAAAGAAAGCTTAGAATATTTTGAATATGTCTTGCGCGTGTGTATTGCTTTTTCTTAGTTTCTTCTCCGCTTCTTTCAATCTTCAGCCTTTATATATACTCCAAGGATTAGGGTTGAGCGTTGCATGGGAAATGCTACCGTTGGAGGGCAGTTCTGGAAAATCCAGCTTCTGCTGTGGCTGAGAACGTTAGGTAGGTCGTCAGGAAGGTACACTTGCTTTTGTACTTGGATAGCGACTTGACCTTTTAACCTAGGAGACTTCTGATCAGGGGAATACTTCATATTGGAACTTGTGAAGCCGATTGATCAGAGTCAGAGGGAAAGCACAGATCCTCTGACCATTGTATCTTCTGATTCTGAACTCAGAGGGAAGAACATGGCCTTCAGAGTTTCTTGCTTCTGGACTTCAGAGTTTCCACTATTCAGCTTCTGGATCTTCAGAGTCTTCTACACCATCAGAACATCTGAACCTTCAGTGTTTCTTGGTTATCAGAACTTCTGGATCTTCAGAGCTTCTAGCGACTGAGTCCACATCAGAGTTTGTATAGCTTCAGAACTTCTGAAGCTTTTCCACTGTTCATACTGAACATGGTGAATGCGAAAGCGTTGCTTGGGTCACTCTTTATACACAGTGCTTCTGATTTGTGTGAGATTGAGTTGAGGTCAGAGCCTGTAAATAGCACACTCAGAAAAACACGTTAGAGTACCACAATTGTTCATATCAAAAGGTTAACTTGTAATCATCAAAACATAGAGTTGTACTACTAGATCAAAACTTGATCTTACACTAATTTCCTTGCTTCGAAACCCTAGATTCGAGCGATGGATGAAGACTTTTTCTATTCGGGACTTCTAACGAAGTTTCCGTCCGCGTTGCCAGATTTGTTTCGACATTTCCAATCTTTCTTCAGAAGGAAGTTTTGTCGTCTGAGCATCATAGCAAAAAGTAGTTTAACGGGACAGATTAACTTACACCGCCTTTGGGATTTTAGATATCGTTTTTCCCAAATCATAGATAATTGTTTTGAGTTCTGGAATTCTGACGCCAGAATCTCTCTTAGAATTCCTCGGTGGACGTGCTGCAAAAATCGGAATCGCGAAATTTTCATTTTCCCGCGATTTCACCTGCCTATAAATAGCTCGAAAAAGCAAAATCTCTTCATTCTCACCCATTCAAGGCCGCGAGCAAGGAGAGAGGAGGAGAGGAGAAATTTTCGCGAAAACTTGACCAATCTTCGTGCAGTTCGTCCCTACTTCTAGGTATTGAGGTAACTAGCATGAATCCTACCTCTGTTTACTGTTTCTGTTGCGTTTCTGAAGTCGTTTCTGTGCTCACAGTTTTGAGCTTTTTCTAAAATTGTCCGATTTCCTTGATTTCTTGGTTGGGTTATGTTCCTTATGTTCCCATGAGTCTAAAACCTCTGTCAGTAATCGCCGATTGCGATTCAGTTGTCCAAGATCTGAAAAATTGATTCAAAACCCCATTAGTCGCACATTTCGAAACTTTATTGTCGAAAAGCTGTAATCTGACTTCGTGCCTTTAGGATTTGTTGTCACGGATGTCATGAGGATCAATGCTGTCAAATTTGTTTTCCGAACTGATAACTTTGAAGTTTTGAGCCTTTATTTTGGACCAAAATGCCCCTGGATAGTCGTATTTCGACCCGATTGTCCGAAAATTGTTCCGACAATTTCTTTGCCTTAGTTTTACCCTAAAACTACCTTGTGAATTGATTTAGATCGAAGAAAAAGTTCGAAAACCCTATTTTCCATAGTGGCCGAAACCTAATTGCTTGGGTACCGTGTCCAAAAATAATTTTTGGGTCTCTATGACCTGAGCCATTGCGTAGCTCTTTCAATTGTCGAAATTTTGGCGCCGGTTTCGTGTCATTCTGAGTTCTGTAGCTCGAGTTATGCTCGTTTTAGCGAACGAAGTCTCCGTTGTCAATTTGTGCCTAAATAGGAACTCTGAAGCTTTAGAGGCTTTCTTTACGATTTCGATTAGTATTAGTAGATCGTGTTGCTCCTAGTGAAGCTTGTGTTGATGATTGTGTTTTCTTTGTTCTAGGTTCGCAATTTCCATGCCCAACTTCTACTCACGAAGGTAAGGGTAACTCGGTTTTAGAGCGTCTTTGAGTCTTGCATGCTTTTATCGCACTGCCTGTGTTTGAGATGAAGATGTTTATATTGATTGGCAGATGATTATGATTATTATGCTGAATTTGGAAAATGTTTTCTGAGAGGCTTCGGCCGTTTACTGGTTTCTGTCGTTACTGCTTCCTAGTGGATGGAACATGTGGTTACTTTGGATTGGTCCTTGGGTGGGCTTTGTTATTGTCTGACTTGGCATATAGGGCTTGAGTCAAGTGGCGATGAGGAGGTGTGTCCTATCATTGTCCCATCTTGCGAGGTGCTAAGTGGCGATCAGGAGGTGTGTCCTATGATTGTCCCGTCTTGTGTGACGTTAAGTGGCGATTAGGAGGTGTGTCCTATGATTGTCCCGTCATGTATGACGTTATAAGTGGCGATGAGGAGGTGTGTCCTATCATTGTCCCGTCTTGAGAGACGATATTGATCGATCCATTTTGTTAGCAGCATATAGTTGCATTATAGGGAACTAACACCTGACCCTATGTTGTTGGATTTTCGTATTGGTTTATTGATATCTGATTTGATGTTACATTGTTGAGGTTATTATTATCTGAGTCCGATTTATGTTTAAGTTGTTGATATATGAGTTGAGTTATGTTGCTAGTTATTTACCATGCCAGGTAATTAAATTCGAACAGCATGATTTTTCTCTTTTATACATGGTAATTGCATGGAGTTAACCCTTTCTATTTGCTACTTGTTGTTTGGGCGCTTAACGCTATTAGGCGATGGAGATCCTTCCGCCGAGGCATAGCTACTCGAGTTGGAGATCGAGTTGTAAGCGGTGGAGTAGAGGTATGAGAAGCAGCTTTGCTTCTCTTCTTGTGGATTATGTTGGAGTCTCTTTTACTTTATGAGAACTCTGTTATTAAAGTCTTGCTTCCGCCACTGTTAAAGTGCGCATGTTTATTCTGAACCTTACTTATGGTATTGTAAACTATTATTACTGTATATCGGGAAACAAGTTATCTAAATAAAGTTATGGTATGTTTCCAACCTTTTAGCCGAAGTGTTTAGTTGTTTTACAGAAAAAAAATTCCCTTGGTTTTTAGGGATTGCAGATTGGTCCTTAGACTTTGTTAGGTTACTAATGTGACTCCTCAGTTGAGAAATTGGGGTGTTACATCTCCTCTCGTAATAGTTGGAACAATTTGTGCCTGCCCTGACGTAGATACAGGCATTTCTGCAACTGCAGAGATTGCCACATTCTGGGTTGGCATAGTGGTGTCAGGTCCCATCCCAGTAGACACTTCTTCATTATTATTACCACTACTTCCCCCGGGGCTACCCTGATTGCCCACGTTAGACCCTTGGGGGGAAGTTCTTCCTCGATTGCTTGCCATACTTATAGTCTTACCACTTCTCAAGTGCATATAAATCACAATCAAGGCAAGTAACAAATACCAAATAGCATGCAATGAACTAAACACACAAAACGCTTCTGTAAAACTTAGTTTTCACAAAGACGGTCCCACTGGGCGTGCCAATTTGTTTACACTGATTTTTGGTAAACAAGTATCCTCTTAGTTCGACTAAAGGAAGTTTAGATTTCAGGGTCCTTTTGAGAAAACGTCTTGCCAAAGTGTCGTGTGTGAACTAGTGCTTTTCGACAATAGTGAAGAAAACTGGATTTAATTACATAAGGATCGATTACATAAAGTCAGAGAAATCAAAATAACATGAATACTACCAAAGATGTAGAATTCGACAAGAAACTAAACAAGCTTAACACAAGAAAACTAAAAATGCTGGTTCTGCAACATACTCCCCCATCATCACGCCTTGCTCCTTGAGTCTCATTGATGCAGACATTAGAGCTTTTGGTGAATTTTTCAGAGTTTTGAGTTGGGAACCCTCTTTCTGAATTGGATTCTCCTATTTATAGAGCTTCGTGCCCCGCGTGTCCTTGACGGTTTTCCTCCTCAATAGATAGGTTAGTGGGCCTGGTTTCTCCCACGATCTGATGCTTGCTCCGGAAGTTTCATGCATGGTGGTGGAGATCGTGTGCTTCAACTGCTTCAACCGTTTCCTGGCCATGTTTTCGACCATCGTGGGGAGAATTTGACTTGGTCAATGTGGCACGTGTTATATGTGCCTGTGTTTAGTAGTGATTGTTATTGTCGAATTTGGCTGCCCCATTAACTTGGTGCATTTTCCTTTCCCTTTCTTATGTCAGATTTCGACTACCTTGAGTGTTTTGGGCTGAATGCGTTTGTTCTTTCTTGGGCCAACACATCCTTATAAATATTTTTTTTTAGAAAACTGAACATATATATATGTATATATATTTTGCATAAGAGACAAAGTACAATTACAGCAAAGGGGTTAAAAAGTCAGGTCCCCCGCAACAAATATAGACAAATAACAGAACAATAAACAAGAGAAAAAAAGCAAAAGAAAGAAACTGGGTACGTAGTTCCAAAGAGAAAGCAACACGTACAGTGCATCAAGAAACAGAGCAAACGCGGTCCACAAGGAAGCAGAGACACATCCTCACCCAGCCAAAGAAGACAGGCATATCAGACCTGATGAACCAGCGAACACCTTAAAAAATCTCATTAATACTTAATAGGTATGAAAAAAAGAATATTTCTAGAAGCGAGCCTTTCGTAGTTTCACTCTCATATTTAATCTTGGTTATACATGTTTTTATTCCCCATAAAATAGGAGAGAATTGGAATATAATTGGCCCCTCCTTTTTTTTAATAAATTTAGTCTCAAACTTTAATGAAATGTGTGATGTTACTCCTTGCTATTGGAGTCTGTCAGTTAAGTGATGATGTGGCTCACTTCGACATTACACTTCACCTCATTAGTACCACTTCAAATTAATGAATTTCGACATCATCCATTCTTCTTACTCTCTTCTTATTCCTAGTTCTTCTTCTTCATCTTCTATCTTCTTCTTTCTTGGTAGTTGATAAACGCATAATTGATGTATTTTATATATGTCTTTCTAAGATTCATTATATTTACTTTGTGCTTAATTGTTATAACTTAAATATGTTCTGACCTTTCATGCTTATTTAGATTATAAATGGAAAAAGTGTTTAATTCTACACTTTTAGCTTCTATAACTCTTTTCTTAAAACAAGTTAAATCTAGAGCTAGAATGATCCGAATGGGGCGTATCATCATTATGTAGATACCATGTTTTAATGGAGTGGAGTGCCTTCAAGATGTACAGCGATCTGCTCCATGTTCATATTTACCTGAGAGGATCTAGTATAGGTTTAATAATTAATATATGATTTTGCCAGGTCTCCTAGGTTATTTTGCTGTTGAATTTAGTGGAGAACGAGAGTTGTAAATTTTGGCTCTAGGAGCTGTTCCCTGAAGTTCTTTTCTTTATTGTGCATGTTTTTTAATCTTTCAAAAAACAATTCTCACTTTTTCTAAAAATCAACAAAATTAATCACACCATTAATATGTGTGTCTCCACTCAAAATGGACAGTTAAATAGGAACAAAGAGTAATTATAAGTAATAAATTCTGGGAATGTGTAAAGAGCTGAACGCACACAACCATCGTGTTTGACCTTCCACACCTTTCAAATTACATAATGGAGTGATTGCATGGTACTCCTAAATGCTTAATTTCAAAAGAAGTTTTTTTTTGTTAGACTATTTTTCAAAAGGGGTACATCAGAGGAGGTATAACGTGGAAGAAAAAAAAAATATTGAATCGGAGGAATATGAATTAATTTAAAATATATAATCCTTATACTTATTTTTTAAGATTATTAGATTAATAATTATATTTTATTTATTACCAGTCCGACCTCAGTTCGACCACCAAATTGTAAATCGGTGTCATGACCGGTTCATTAACTGGTTCGGTTTTGCAAACATTAAGAAGAACACGTGATTGGTCAAAAGCTATCATCCAAGTTCTAAATGACCAATAGAAAGAAGGAAAGAAGAATGAGTGAAGCAGGAAGATCATCTAAAGGAAAGAAAGACGATTGACTGAAGTAGGAGGATCGTCTGAAGAAGCAACACAGTCAACATGGACAGAGAAACCAATGTTAGACGGTGGTGGACGATGCACATGTGAAAAAATAAGGATTTTCAGGTAGGCAAAAATAAATTCAACATAAAACCAGCAAGGCCCATATATCCTGCGGGCGGGGGAAAATCTACTAATTTCCACTAGGGTGAGCCCATGAGTCCAATATCATGCGGGCGGGGGAAAATCTACTAATTTCCACTAGGGTGAGCCCATGAGTCCAATATCATGTGTGCAAGGCCAAGCCCTCTGCTCTGCTTTTTACTATCACAATTTGAAGCTTAGTACTCCCTCCGTTCCTTATTATAAGGTCATTTTTTAGTGTTTTTCTTGTTCCTAAATATAAGTCCATTTACAATATCAATGGAGCATTAATTATTTTTTCCCAAAACTATCCTCATATTTAATATGAAAGAGACAATGAGATTTTGAAATAATAACTTGGAGAGAGAAATTTATAAGAAATTAAATAAGGGTAATCTAGGAAAGTGAATAAATTCTTTTACAAATTTATTGCTTGTAACTACTTTTCTTAATCTAAGAGAATTGGGTAAAATTGACTTATAAATAGGAACGGGGAGTATATAAACACATGAAAAACTTATGAGCTAGACAATATTGGACTTAGAGCTTTTGAAATATCTTCATTTTTCCAACATTTTCATCTTGATCTTGATCTTAATTATAAGTTTAGTGCATAAACCTTTACTATATGTGTGATAAGGAATTATTAGATGAATTTTTATGATATTCAGCTTGCTAATGAGGCCGTTATTTCATAAGAGTGTGACTAGCTAGGAGAGACAAACTGATTAGTAGTAATAGTGGGTTTATGCAAGCGTGCAATAATTGGAGAGAAAAATATTTAATTAACTATGTAATGATTGACCTTATGGCACCTAAATTAAGACGCTACATATGAGTTATGACACCTGATTTAAGATGACACATAGGGCACCTTAGTTAAGGCACCGTCTACACCATCATTTCTCTTATCAACTATACTTCGTACATTATGATCCTTTCTCTTTTAAAAATATCGGTATGATCCATCATTACCTTATTTACCATTTTGGACAAAACAATGTTTTCAATCGGACATTAAAATTTGTATTTTATATTACTAAAATTTAAGTTTCTTTTTTATAACTTTTAAAAGAAGTGAATTGTAAATTTGTTTGTGCGTTTTTATAACTTTACAAGAATTAACCATATTATATGATTTTTCTTAGCCAAGTTAATTTCCCAAATGCATCATTTGAAAGAGCTGAGCGATGGAAAAAAATATTGGGAGAAGGTTTTGAAGCAATACAAAGAAATCAAGTTGATAAATGCATCTTTCATATCAAATGCACAAGTATAATAGCACCCACCAAACAAATTTTGAAGTAGCTGAAGCATTCAACTCAATCATTCAAAGCGAAGTGTCCACTTAAATAGGAAATATTATGAGTGTGAACCTTCCAGATTTACAATATCCATACTTTAATGTGGCCATTGATTTTAATCAATAAGTGAATCTCGCCTATACTATCCAAAAATTATACTCCCTCCGTTCCTATTTATAAGTTCATTTTACCCAATTCTCTTAAATTAAGAAAAGTAGTTACAAGCAATAAATTTGTAAAATAATTTATTCACTTTCCTAGATTACCCTTATTTAATTTCTTATAAATTTCTCTCTCCAAGTTATTATTTCAAAATCTCATTGTCTCTTTCATATTAAATATGAGGATAGTTTTGGGAAAAAATAATTAATACTTCATTGATATTGTAAATGGACTTATATTTATGAACAAGAAAAACACTAAAAAAATGGCCTTATAATAAGGAACGGAGGGAGTAGATGCTGGTACAGTAGAGTGGTGACACATTTATTGAGGCTCGTAAATCGTAATGTTCAGTTATGTCTGCGGTAAAGGTCGCCCAAATAAACGCTTATTAGAAATGAGAAGGGTTTAAAAACATTTTCAATACTAGATTCTTAATTCTTAGCACTATTTATGTAGGTTTGTACTGTCACATGTGTTTAAGCAACTCTTTGCAGATTTTGCTCTAACTATAAGTTTTTAGTTCTTAATTCTTAGTAGTATTATTTATCTGGTCCCACAATACCATTAAATTACTTGACGAATAAGAGAAAAAAATTAATTTTTTATGTTAAGAACTCAAAAAGTAAAACTCATTATATATAAGAACTAGTTCTTATTTTCCTTTTAAGAACTAAGAACTCCATGTCAACCCCCTCCAATAGTTAAGATTTAAGAACTCAGTTCTTAGTTTTTAACTCAAAAATAAGAACTAAGAACCTTGCATCGGAGATGCTTTTAGCACGTTTAGTCCCCTCGGGTTTGAAAAACGTGTAAATGGAGTTTCTAGAGTTTAAAAATGGCATTTCGCTACCCCCATGTTAGTCTCTGTTACACGTTTTGGTCCCTTACCAGATTTTTCGTCAAAAAGTAACAATAAAAAAAACATATATGTAAATATTAAAACTAATTTATATTGGTATAAAAAAAACAAAAAACATATCCGTAAATATTAAAACTAATTTGATCCCTTAAAAAACCTATATATATAAAAAACAATATCCATAAATATTAAAACTAATTGGATCCCTTAAAAAACTCTATGTATATAAAAAATAAGATATCGGTAAATATTAAAACTAATTTGATTTATAATTTGATTCCTACGTATTATACGAAAAAGTATATATTTTCACGAAATAATATAAATTTTCAAAAATCAAAAACATATCCGCAAATACTAAAAGTAATTTGTATTGGTATAAAAAAATCAAACAACCCTATCTATATAAAAAACATATTTGTATTCTCCTTAATATGGATATTTATTTTAAAAAATACATATTATACAAAAAGTATATATTTTCTCCTTAAATGCATAGAAAAAGACACTCAAACTGATATGAGAGAGAGGCTCTGGAAGGGAGCCTCTGGCACGGTGGTTCCGACCATGGCGAAGATCGGCGACAAGTACAGGAAATTGGCGTGTGCAACATCGCTGGGGTGAGCAGCAACATTGGCAGCGAAATGCTTGTGGCTCTAGGGGATTTCAATGCCAACCACGGCCAGGTGGTGAAGCTGCAATTTCACAGCCATGGCAGCAAGCAGGAGCTAGGAGAGAGCAAAACCGCATGGTTGGACAGCAATGGCAACGAACATCGTAGGGCCAAAGGGAAAGAACAATCAAATCTAAATAGCAGTTGGAGTCATTGCAGCAAGGAGAACGAGTTCAGGCACAAGGTTTTGAATGATAAAAATCTAAATAGCAGTTGGAGTCATTTTCGGTGTTCGTTTATGGTCTGGGTGATAGGATTACACTGGCAAAATTGAGAGCAATTTTTGGGAAAGCGGGGAAGGTTGTGTGATGTTTTCATCCAGCAGAAAAAGAAATATCAACGGCGCTTTCGCTTTACATGTTTCATGGCTTGCGACTAGAAGACAATTATCTTGTGGTGCAGAAAGCAAGGTTTCAACGGCCCTCTCGGACATCAACGGTTCCATCACCAGAAAAACATCAATATGAAATTCAAGGAAAAATGTGAAGACCAAAAGGCCAGCACCAGGTGAGTGAACAAGGTACAACACAGATTAAAAAAAGCATTGGTTCAGCCACAAGGGGGCTCACAAAAACCTAAGGATTGTCAATTGCGTTTCGTTGCGTCAGATTTGGATGAAGCTTTGGTTCAACAGTGTGCTCAGGCGCGTACACTTGTAGCCATGCTAGTTGAAGCTTTGCAGATGAATTCACTCAAATTGGTTTGTACAATTTTCAACTTATCCTGCTCGGAGCGAATGAGGTGTTATTGGAGTTTGAAAATAAGGAAAAAATGCAGGTAACAGTTTCGGAGTGTGGCGATTTTTTAGGGCAGAAGCTGACTGATGTTAGACCAAGTACAATGCTTAGTTTTGGTGTTGCACACCTTGTCTGGATTCGTTTGTGGCAAGTTCCGTTGGGATTATGGACTGAATCCTTTTTTACGTTCGTCTGTAATAGGATGGGGAGTTATGTTTTGTCTGATAACAAAACCTTGTCGCGACATCGGGCTGATTATGCCCGAATTTTAGTTCGTATGCGTCATCCGCTTTTACATTGTTTTACAATGTTGGTTGATGTTGGCGAGACTTCATGTATTGTTCTGATTGAGGAGGATGTTGTCTCTTACGATTATAGTAGTGCAGATGGTATGCCGTCAACGCCGGTAAAGATCTATAATTCAGAGGATGAGGATACATTTAATTTTGGTAGAAAATAAATTTTAAAAAGTCAAGCTTCCTTATATAAAGGACTATAATGAGAAGATATTCAATTTTAGTGACTGATTTTATTAATTTTTTTCCATAAACACATTCAATGGTTACTGAAGATTCATGATTGCATTTTCTTCCATTCTTTTCAGAAAAAAAATCGATATCATGCGGAATAGTTTACATCTGAATTCTTAAATGATTAGAAATCCTCCGGAATTCCAAACTATAAAATTAAACTGAAAGTCGATATCTCTATCATGCTCATTCGAATCATTGACCAAGCTGCAGGGTTGTGTAATGGCACTGGAATGATAGTGAACGCATTGACTAAATATATAATTGTTGCAAATGTTTTAAATGGAAACAAGATAGGGAAACAACCTTTATTCCTAGGATGAGCTTAACTCCATCTGATTCTGGCATTTCATTCAAATTCCAGCACAGACAATTTTTTGCTACTTTATGTTTTGCAATGACTATAAATAAAAGTCAGGGACAATCTTTATCTTATGTTGGACTGTATTTGCCAAGACCTATCTTTACTCACGGGTAGTTATATATTGCACTTCCAAGTGTTATATCAAGAAAAAAGGACTGAAGATTCTCATCATAGATGACGAAGGAGTTGTTTCTAACACTACACGCAACGTTGTGTATCAAGAAGTCTTCGATAATATTTGACATGTAAGTCCTTTTATTTCATAAAATTAATTTGGATTTGATTTTATAAGTAGGAAAATTGATATGTTTTTCTTTTAATTGTTGACAACATAAAAAGATGTCAAGTAGTTTATTAATCATCTAATTCTAAGTGTGTTATTGGCGATGCTATAAGGTTTGTTTATCATTTTTAAATGATATCAAGTTTATCTTTGTATTGCTTACTTATTATTATTGTAATATATATTTTTTCCTTTGTAGGTTACGTTGCTAAAATATGTTTAGATAGTAAACTTCAAGTTCGATTTTAAAGTTATTATCATAGATCATGGACTACAAGTTCTATTAAACGTCATGTTGTTGTCATTGTTATGTTTATTTTATTACATTGTCTTTGTAATGCATTCCTTAAAAACTTGGTTATTTTACTGTTCAAGTGTTGACATTGGAAGGTCTATACAACTTGTACTATTTAACATTTTTACTCTAGACTATTCATCATACATGTTTGGAACATATTTCCTGTTCTACAACTGTTCTCTTTCATGTATCTATACAATAAATTAAATTGTCATGCAACGCACGGGTAAACAACACTAGTAATGGTAGAAAAGTCCTAAGTGAGTTGTTAAAAACAATTAATTATTATTAATTATTTAAGTTACTGAAAAATATAAAAACACAAATATGATATCACCTAGCTACTAAAAGTAGTACGAGAGAGAAAGGTAACCAAGAGAGGTATTGGATGTGGGGGTGACACGTGTCGAACTTGTCACTTATTGACTTTGAAATTAGTATATATATATATATATATAGGGCCCATATATATATATATAGTAATATAGTAATATAGTATAGATGGATATAAAAAAAAATATTTAAAGAATTTTTTCAAATAATGCACGCATATATCCTATTCAATTAGGGTTGGCAATGGGCCCCGTGGGTGCGGGTTTGGCCATTCCCACACCCAAATCCAAACTTAACACCCAAACCCAAACCCAAATTCAATATGGGTGCAAAAGTTAAACCCGAACCCAAACCCCCGGGTTTCGGGTTACCCGAACCCAAACCCAAAACTCAATGTGAGCACCGAACCGACAAAAAATCAAAAATATCAATCCGGAAACAACATGTACATAAGATAACAACATGAACATAATCTGATTAAACCTCATTATCATTCCAATACAAAGGAAAAAATATAGTTCATGAACATAAGCCTACTTAGTAACTTAAAAAAAAACTCTACTTAGTGGCTTTAATAGTATATATATAAGGGTCGGTAATTACATGCATAAGACTTCGGGTTTGGGTTTGGGTTTAATCAATCCCATACCCAAACCCAAACATGTTTTAAAATTTGGGTGAAACCCAAACCCGAACCCAAACTCAAAGAAATCGGGTTTCGCCCACAATTTCGGGTCGGGTTCGGGTTGAGCCCCGCGGGTTTGGGTTTTCCTGCCATCTCTATATTCAATACCTCGCATTTTTAAAAATTAATTTTTTTTTAAAATTTGGATGAATAAATAGTATATTATTAATTAATTTTAATTAGAAATACTTGTTTAGATATAAAATTATTACTTGGTTTAATTTAATATTACAAAATTATTTTCTTAATTTTTTAGTCGTATGTATAAAAAGTTTTACCATTATTATTTAAATATTAATTAAATATATGTATTATTGTTTATGTATTTAATACAAATATTAAGTGAGTTTTAATTATTAGAGTTAAATATGTTCTCCGTCCCTGAACTTTGAGCGAGTTTTGATTTCCGTCCCTCGCCGGAAAATCTTCCTAGCGCCATCCTCAAACTCAATTGTTTGGACGGAAACCGTCCTTACCGTCGGTATAGCTCCGGCAGCCGTACACGTGGTCATGCCAGGTCATTTAATGAAATGACATGGTATTTAAATAAAAAAATTAATTTTTTTTTTGTTTTTTAAATTTAAATTAAGCCCTCATTTTTAACCCTAAAAAACCCAGAAACATCTTCATCTCCTTCTTCATCATCTTCTCCATCATTAAACCCAAAAATCAAAAGATCTTCATCTTCTTTTTCATAGTTCATCATCTTCATCAAAAGCCCCAATCAAAACATGTAAGTACCAAATTTAAAAAACTAGAATCTCAATGTTAATTAAAAACTCAAAGCAATTAAAAAACCCAAGCCAAGTTCTGAATTTGAATCTCAATCATCCACTATGTTTCTGCTTCCTTTTGCTTCTGCCTTTCTCTCCTCACATCCAAGTTCTTATGTTCCAGAAAATGAATCAAGAACCTTGAAATAGACCCATCTCTATTTCTTCCCCAAAATTCCATTCTGTAAATCGAAAAAGCTAAAGAGAGAGAGAGAGATCTGGAAGGGATGAAGTCAGAGGAGGAGAAAATCAACGGATGGTGTTGGGATCGGAGAGTATTACTACTGTGGATCTTTCAGCTTCAACCCCATTAGATCGAGATGGGTTTTCCGGATATGGGTTTCCCCTCCCACTCTCCAATTTTTTCTGAGAAGAACCCTAACCCTCTCAATCTGTTCTCTCCCTTCCCTCTCTGTTCACTGCATCACTCCTCCTCACCCTCTTGTTCTCACTGCAAGTAGCTCTCTTCTCCTTCTCGCTTCTCAATCGCTCTCTCTCCTGCTCCCTCTCGTTCGTCGTCACGCCGTTCGTCGTCAGTAAGAAGAGAAAAGACGGTAATATGGTGCTCACTCTTTCACTATGGTGCTCTCTACCTTCGTTCAGCTTTCTCTCACTGGAAGGTAAGGTTAACATGCTTTTGTTGTTAATCCTTGTAATCATGAAATTAATGGTAACTTTGTGAAATCTATTGATACGTGATTCGCTGTGAAATTAATGGTGACTTGTGAATCTATGAGAGAGTGTTTCTATGGTTAATTTTAAAATCCTTTTGCAGTCGTTTCACCAGTTTTCAGTTGCTGAATCTATTCAAAATTGTTCAAATCATTTTTGTCGATAACACCAGTTTATAATTTGTTCATGATGTTGGAATTTGCTTGCAGATGAGAACAACATTTTTTGCTGAATATTGTCCAGTTGATTAACTTTGCGCTTTCTTTTACCTCTCATTTTAATTTGTGTGCTTGACTCTCTTGAGAGTTGTCCAGGTGATGATAGAGGTTTGTCATGAGGTTGCTCAATGGAGGTTGGGGGTGGTGTTGGACCTGTTGGTGCTCAAAGCCTAGGCTGGGCGGTGCTTCGATCTGGAAGGTCAACAATGGTGCGGCGGCGGTGGCATGACGTTAATTGGATAGCAAACTTGTAGATTGGTGGCATCCTAATTAGTTTTAGGATTGTATTAGGTTTTAGGGTAAGATGATGAAGAAGGAGATGAAGATATTTCTGAGTTTAATTAGGGTTAAATCAAAGGGCTTAATTAAAATTTAAAAAACAAAAAAAAATATTATTTTTTTATTTAAATGCCATGTCATTTCATTAAATGACGTGGCATGGCCACGTGCACGGCTGCCGGAGCTATACCGGTGGCAAGGACGGTTTCCGTACAAACAATTGAGTTTGAGGATGGTGCTGGGAAGATTTTCCGGCGAGGGACGGAAATCAAAACTCGCTCAAAGTTCAGGGACGGAGAACACATTTAACCCTAATTATTATTGTTGGGGTTTTCCCTGTTTGTCTTTGTGCACTTGATACAAATATCAAGTCTCCTTTACATTAATAACTAGATATAATACCCGTGCGTTGCACGGGTTTATTTACAATATTATTTAAAATTATTTAAAAACTATTATACTTTTAATGAATATTAAAAAAATTAATTTTAATTATTATTAAATTAAAAATATTTATATTGAGACATTTTAATAAATATTATTAGATTTCTCTTTGTGTAAAAAATATATATATAGTGAACTGTAATAATTAGCATTGAAATTATTTTAATAATTCATTATTTTTTATATGAAAAATAATTATGTAAATTTGAAATAATTTTTTTTAATATCATCAAATAAGTTCTAATAATATGTGTGCTTTTTATAAAAAAAAGTCTTTTGAAAACAAACAAAAAAGTAATTTTAACTTTTAAAATTATAATTAATTATAACTTTAATAGCCCTTTAAAAAACAATTAATAGCGTAAAATATGCATTCTTAAGTCATTTGTAATTTATTCAATTTTTTTGTATTATTTTTCTCTGTTATGCATTCTCAAGTCATTTTCACTAATATATAATAGATCGAATTATTTTTTTTCAAATAATAATCACATACCTTATAGCGGAACTTTTAATTTCAAAACTACATTGTCTAGATTATTTATTAATAATTCATATTTTATTATTAATTAATTTTTATTCTTAATATATGTTCATATATAAATACATTACCTAGTTTCATTTTATGAGTGTCTAATTTGTTTATAAAGGCAAATTTTGGTTTTTTTCTTATGAAGGATAGTGAATAATTTCTATGAAAAATGAAAAATCATGAGTTAAATTTTTTTCAAGGAAGGGAATATTTCTACTATTGTATTTAATGTTATATGGTTCAAGTCTTCTTTACATATGTATATAGATAACTAAAATTCTAACTATTTTTAATTAGAAATTAATAAATTATTTTTTATAACAAACTCAAAAGTTGATAATTAATAGTGCATGTGCAAGTGTTTTTATTTATGTATTTAATGCAAAACTCAATATCAATATGATATTAATTGATTGATTGATGATTTATTGATGATGATTGATTGATATTGATAACAAATCAAAAAGTACATTTCAATATTTTTTCAAATAATACACACATATGCTATTGTTAATAGTAAATACCTTATGTACCAAAAAAATAATAGTAAATACCTTATAAAGATTATTTTTATAATTTTAATTATATTTTATCTAAATTATTTATTGGTAATTAACTTTAAATCTTAATACTTTTTACTAATGAAAAAATCAAGTCAATTTTTAAAGTTATAAATTTTATTATTTAATGTAGATATTTTTTGGATATTTAATGTAGGTAGTTGAATAGCTTTTGTCAATCCATTTTTTTACCAGTTTTTAATCTTATTATTTAATATATTTATTAGAAAGAAATTTTTTATTACTTAATTTATTTTAATACAAAAGTAGTTAAGTTTTTTTCTTAATGTATTTAATGCAAAACCTCGAGTCTCTCATACATATATATATATATATTCTTCTAAAGAATTGTTTTTTGAATGATAAGAGAAAACAGCAAAGTCACAAGCCCCAAACCCAAAAGCAAAACCCTCAATGAACAAGATTGGGATGATTTGCTATTAGTTGAGATTGCAACCCTTCAATCATTACCTCCTCTGGACCATTATATACAAGGCCTTAATTGCTTCCCTAAACTCCAAATCCTTTGGGCCCTTGGTCCAAATGTGATTAAAGTGTATATAACATCAATCCAATTTTTTTTTTATCTTAGCATATTAATCTTACAAAAGGTTAGGTACGTACTTCATTATTAGTTAGATTGAGCAGATTTATTGGCAAGACTAGCTAGAGTGTGGTCACACGCATGCAGTGCGGTCACACAAGATTTAAACGTTGAGAATGGCTTCCAATCTCTATCTAGGTGGTTATGATACCATTAAATGCAACGATTTCATCTTAATTTAGAAGATTTCCTTACAAGTTTACTTTTCAAATGAGTGCTAGCTTTACTTTGTCAAATGGGTCGCGCTACTAGTGGGACATTTTAAAGTTGGATATTAGTTTTAATGTCAGCCCTACTTGATCTAATGCCATCCTTATTTTTTCACAATTCTCGGCTGTTATTAAAAAAATAAAAAGGATGATGCCTTGATAGTGTAAAGTTTTTATACACCGTCAATCAATCAGATTGTAAAAATGCTCCATATCAATTAATTAAACTATAAAAAATTTCTCACATCTTAAAATCTGATTGGTTGACCGTGTAAAAAAAATTTATACCTTCAGTACCTAAAAATTAAACTCATAAAAAAAATCTAACCTATTTCAACCCTCACATTCACGCACATACTTTCCCATCACACCATGCACTCATCACAAACCATCTCTCCCAAACTCATCTGCTCCCAATCTTCCCATTTTCTTGTACATGCACCCAACCTTCTCCTTTCTCTGTTCTTCCTCAGCACTTCAGGTGGAGTAGGAACTTAATCTTTACTGAATTTTGTACTTAAGAGTGTGAAACAGACTTCACTTTCACACTCAAGAACAAATTCGGTCTTAAGAGTGTGAAATAGACTTCATTTTCTCACTCAAGAGTGCGAATCAATCAACTTTTGTGAATTTAAATTTTTTAATTTTTAAAGTCGTTTTAATCTTTTGTCAATTTCGCACTTAAGATTGTGAAACATACATCCATGGCATCCACTTCATTAACTAATTCTTTCACATTATCCACCTTAACAACTCCTTTAGCCACATTATCGACTTCTTCAATGAGTACATGAGACATAACTAGCTATCATAAAATGGAAAAGAGTAAGAATCAAATAATAATTTGAAAAATACTTCATGTTCACACTTATTAAGTGGGAAAAATTCAACATTTAACACATAAAGGTGCAAAAATAAGCCCAGTTGCAAACAAAGAAAAATTAGCACTTTAGAGTGCGAAAATAATAACAATGTCGCACTCTAAAGTGTGAAAGACAAACAACAACAATCATAAAATGAAAAGTTTCACAGTTACTAAGTGTGAAACTTTCACACTTAGTAAGTGTGAAAATACATCTCACCTTCGTGTTGCATTTACAAAGTGCAAAAAATTTCTCACTTATTAAGTGAGAAACGCAGAAAAGAAGAGGATGTGAGAGATAGAAAGAGTATGGTGGTGGAAAGGTTGTTCAAAGATAGGAGAAGCGATAGGTTAGAAATGAGATTAAATTTTAATGGTATTTTAGATATTTTGTTATAAAAAGGATAGTACCAAAATAAGCGAGGGAGACATTAAAATTAATGCCCTTCAAAGTTAGGACATTCAGAACTTGTCTGATTTATGTTTTAGTTGAAATTTAAAGACATTTAAAGAAAAAAAAAGAAAAAGAATTATTAAAATGAAATGTTTTATGACGTATAAAAATTGTAATTTGAAAAACTAAAATATACTTGTCTTTTTGTTTGCGGTTTTCTAAACTGTTTTGTGTTTTTAAAGTATGAAAAGTTCAAAAATTTATTTATTGAAACTTGTTTAAAAAAATTCTTACTTTTCAATTTTTTAAACTAGAAATCACAAAACATCCTAGAGAATATTCAAAACATTTAAGAAATGTTTTCATGACAATTATTACATTTTCTACACAATAGGTTACACTTTCACATAGTGTTACCATACAAGAAACTGTTACCAAAGTAAATATATAACGCCAGAACATGAGACCGTCAGAAACTGTTGCATAAGTTTTATGAGTCATTTTCTGTGCCTATGACTACAGTTTTGAACTGTTTCTAAAAACAATAATTATTGTAGTGATAGGTTATGAAAAAAAAATTTAAATTTTTAGAATCAATTTTAAAAAACTACACACGAACAAAACTTCAATCAACACGCCTAGTTTTGAATCTTTAACAAATTGAATAATCATAAACCATAATAATCAAGTTGGATTTAGAAAGCAACAAAAAATCATCAAACAATTGATTTCATTGATCATCCTCCACTCTTTCCAACTCCAAGACAAATGAAATTGAAATTTCAGAATTTCACTTTACTTAATTGCTTAGTATGTATCTTCCCCATCCATTTTCTAGTTAGCTGAACCAAAAGTAAGATTTGAAAAAAGAAAATAGTAGAAACACACAAGATTTTTTATTAGACCTTGAGATAAAAAAAATGAGAAAGAAACTGGGAAGCTCCCTGTGTCAAATTTGTGAAATTGAAAAGAAATAGAAAGTTATTCAGTAGTTGAAGAAGTTGAGCAGTACTGCTTATGCAATAAAAAACATCACCAATGAGCCAAAGATTAATGCATTACCTTTGTATCAATTTGCTTCACTGATGTAAAATGTTAATCTATAGTTTCTTGCATCATTCCGTCTATCTAGGATATCATAAAACTACATGTTTGTTCTGATTAGATTCCTATATCAAACTTTTCAAAAAATTGTACAAATTAAATGGAGAATAATGAAAATATTTCAGATGTGAGAAAGTACAGTGGCAGTTTCATATTCCGATCCTCCCCCTCTGTTTTCTCTTTTCCATGTTGCCTTCACTACCATTACAACTTTTAGGCGCACACTTGCTTCAAATCCTATATATTTTGGCTTGAGTTTCAACTTTCAAATTTTCAGTGATGATGACTGTACATTCCCATGATATTCTACAAATCACATGCAATTGTAGTGCCATGGTAACTGCCCATTTAGTGCTGTAATAATAGTGTAATAATTTTCAACTCTAGAAATTCTATAACAGAATTGAGCCACTAAAGTTCAGCTACTGTTCATGTACTGTAAAGAATATTTGCAAATGATAATCTTTGAATTAGAAAGGGTGAAAATTAAGAAGCTGAAGCAGTAGAGTAACATAGCTTGACAGTCACATTAAAATCTGAGGTGGCGAATTTTAGTAATTGTAAAACAATGAGATGTGAATATCACTCTCGCGCTTCAGAATTAATATAGATATATAGATAGATAGATGGGTAAAGGATTAAGACTCTATTATCTGCTCCAAAAGTGTCTCATTCTATGTCTCACCAATAGAATTATATAATGTCAATTAAAAACTACTCACATAAATAGTTTACAAATGAAATGCCCATGGATTTTTTAGTTCACGTGCCATAATTATATTGATTGGGACAGGAAAGGAAATTACACCCATTGAAAAGAGAAGATCTTAGTCCATGGATAGACATCTAAAAATTAGACGCGCGGTAGCGTACATATTGTCTGCATGAAAAAATATCGGTTCAATTCCACCTTATCTCCAAATATATTTATATATAGGCTATGTATATATCTGTTTCTTCGATCAGAGGGATAGAAATAACAATCAGCCATGGATCTGCTACTCATTGTCTTAGTCTGTGCAAGCACTCTAACTTTCTTCATCTTTAGATGTTTGTACAATCAAACCAAAAGTTCTTCCAATCTTCCACCAGGGCCACGCCCCCTTCCAATAATTGGAAACATTTTAGAACTTGGTAGGAATCCACCCATAGCACTCTCCAAACTCTCCAAAATTTATGGACCCATCATGACATTGAAACTAGGCTCCATAACCACCATAGTCATCTCTTCTCCACAATTAGCCAAACAAGTGCTGCAAGAGAATAGCCAAGCATTTTCTAGCAGGATAACTCCACATGCTGTTCAAATATATGACCATCACAAATTTGCAATCACCTGGCTTCCCCCAACAGCTCAGTGGAGGAACCAAAGAAGAGCTTGTGCCACAAAAATATTTTCCCCAAAAATGCTTGACTCCACAAAAGTTGTCCGTCAACAAAAGCTACAAGAATTATTGGATTATGTAAAGGACAAAAGCTTGAAATGTGAGGTTTTGAATCTTGGTGAGGCTGTTTTCACGCCTGTACTTAATTCATTTTCAAACACTTTCTTCTCTTTGGATTTGTCTCACTCTGCATCTGATGAGAAGTCTCAAGAGTTTAAGAACATTATTACGGGTGCAATGGAAGATGCTGGAAGGCCAAACGTTGTAGACTTTTTTCCCATTCTTGGTCCACTTGACCCTCAAGGTTTTCATGCTAGGATGTCCATTTCTTTCATCAAGTTGCGTAAAATTATTGATGCAATTATTGAAGAAAGAATGTGCTCAAGAGTTTCAAAAACTGATTCCGGATTCGAGGTGGCCAATGATGTGTTAGATTCACTTCTTAGCAATGTTGGAGGTAGTTCTCAGCTGAGCCGCGAAGAGATGTTACATCTATTTATGGTTAGTACTTAGTTTTCTGATCGCTAATAATACGTGAACATTCAAAATTTTAAGACACCCAAACTCACATATCTCCAATGTGATTAGATGATAAGTTATTTAACCCAAACTTTATCATGGGTCATTTAGACAACCTCATTTTATTTTCCTCTATTTCTCTCATCTTACATATAATTGCATCAATAACTTCTCTCTCATCTCTTCTTTCTCACTTTAGATATCTACTAGATATAATATTCGAGCGTTGTACGGGTTTTTTACAATATTTTTCAACATTATATAAAAAATATTATACTTTATATGAATATTTAAATAATTTTTATTATAAGTATTATAAAATAAAAAATAATTATCTTGAGACAATTTAGAGTTTTTTGTGTGTATAAAAATACATACTAAAATTTAATAATTAATATTAAGTTAATTTTAAAAACTTTAATAAGTCATTTATTTGTTTGTATGAAAAATAATTATGCAAGTTTGAAATATTTTATATTAAATAATAAATTTTTAATATCATCAAATGAGTCATAATAATAACATAATTTGTGTGTTTTTTATAAAAAACAAATTAAAATTTTAAAATTATACTAAATTATAAATTTAATAGCTTTGTCTGAAAAAATTTAAATAGCGCAAAAAGTTAGTTACAGAATTTAAATTTATATAGTTTTTTTGTAATTAATTTCCTTTATTATGTCTTCTCAAGTCATTTTCATTCATATATAATAGATCAGAAAATATATTTTATTTTATTTCAAATAATATACAAATACCTTATTTCGAAAATTTTAAAAATATTTTGTCTAGATTATTTATAATAATTAATATTTTATTACTATTATTTAATTTTCATTCTTGATGTTAATTTGTTTATGTAGGCAGATTTGATTTTTTATCATGAAGGATAGTGAGTAAGTACTATGAAAAATGAAAAGCCATGAGTTTAATTTTTTTTCATGAAGGTGAATAGGGTGGTCTTCATTTCTACTATATTGTATTTAATGCTATAGTCCAAGTCTCGTTTACATATATGTACACGATTCGAACCCGGGACATTACTTAAGGTGAATAAAACATCTACAAATATACTTTAAATCATTTATTAATATATTTATTTACATAACTCATTTCTAATATTCTTTTATTATTATATAACTAAAATTGTTCACATGTAAATTATGGGTACTTTTATCAGTGTAACTTTTTGGTCGATAAAAGTCAGTGTAATTTTCTTTTATTGGAGTGTCTTATTTCACTCATTTTTGGAGAATTAAGTGTTATGTCCTAAAGCCTTTTGTCATGTTTTGTTTTACATTATACAACAAATATAAAAATTAGTTGGTAGTTGAATAACTTATTGATTTGAAAATTGTATTGATCAGTTTTTAGTTTAATGTATATAATACAAAGGAATTTTTTTAATTTTTGATGTATTTATAACAAAATTTAAATTGAGTTTTACATTTTAGTAGGTAGTTGAATAGCTAATGACTTAGGCAATTTTATTCAATTTTAATATTTTAATTTAATTTAAGGAAAATGTTAATACAAAGGTTCAAAGTGACTATTACATTTTAGTAGGTTGTTGAATAGATTATTACTTAGAAAATTATATTTAGTTTTTTGTTTTATTATTTTAGATACTAATACAAAGGAAATGTTTTATAATTTAATGCATTTAATATAAAGGAGTGCAACTAAACTCAAGTCTCCTTAACATATGTACTAGAAATTAAACTCGTGCGTTGCACGGGTTGGTTTTTAAGTTATGTGTTAAATCTATCTTGGCATAAATAATATATGTAATAATATAAGAAACGTATTGTGTAGTAGATAATTAAAAATAAGATAAATATTTAAAATGTAATTACATTGATATAGTTCAATAAAAGATCTATTTTAAACTAAATTTTTAGTATATTAAAACAAATATTTTATGTTTGCTTAATAAAACTAATTTTCAATTCATTTCGTGATTATATGTTTACATAGTAGTACACTCTCTATAATAAGTAAAAGGAGGAAAATATATAATTAGAGTTGAATAATTTGGTCTGTGTTTTGTGTAAAATTTTCTATATAAAAAAATATTTTTATAAATGGTGTTTCTCTCTCTTACTTTCAAGTTTTGGCCTTGAAAGCAATGTTTGTGGTTGAAATTTTATGGGAGCTGTGGTAGTATAGAAAGTTTAATTCTGAAAAATATTCTTAGTCATATGCATATAAAAAACTATATTATTTATTGTATAATGAGCATTTAATTTGTTAATATACAGTTTGTAATAGAATTTGTTTTTTAATGTAATTAGTTGATAAATGGATTAAAATAATAATTTATCTTATTCAATATATACTTTTACAGTTTTGTAGATAGTAAAAAATTGTGAAAAATTCATAAGCGCAATTTACAAACACAAATCGTTCTACCTGATGTATATTTATCATAGTGGTTAAAATTAACTTTTTAACCCCTAAGATTTGATCGTTAAGAACCGCACTCTATGAGAGGGCTTTGACTTTCATCGCACTCAAGTAGAACATAGTAAACTAACACAAATTTAAAGACTTAGTTAAAAAACTTCATAAGCTCCTCTACTATGACTATAAAGATAAAAATATGCAAAAGTGGAAGTTGGTTAGGAATAATTTTTATTTTTTATCAATTAAGAAAAATTGTAGGTATGTCAAATATATTTTGCATTTAGAAAGTTCATTAAACACTTTATTGGATACTATTTTTTCTTGCCTATTATAGGTGATTGCAACCATGATAAATCTCAGGGGAAGTTAGTGCAATATGTCCATATTTATGTAAAATCATATTAAATATTACTACTAAAAACATATTTTTAATCAAAATTATAATAATTACTAACCAAAAATTTCAAAATGATAATATTTTGATAAATAAATTTATTTGAATTATTCTATTAATTTTTTATAATATACTACATGATATGAATAATATTTTATATATATTATAATTTAATTTATTTATGATCATATCTGTATTTAAATAGGAAAATTACTCTATGATAATCAATAATTACTTGATAAAAATATAAAAATAGAATTATTAAGAAGAATCATTAAATGATAACCACAATATGTATTTAATGTAAAAACTCAAGTGAGCTTTACACACATATATATATCGAAGATTGGATGATTGCATTATACTGATATCTACATATCATTTTTCTTTTCCAATAATTGCCTTTAATAAGTTATAAAGTTCTTACTTTTCTTGCCATGTATGATGTCTTCTTAGAAATTACAAAAAATACATGCTATTATAGGATTTATTTATTGCTGGGATCGATACAACAGTCGTCACAGTTGAATGGGCAATGTCAGAGCTATTGCGTAACCCTGATAAATTAGAAAAAACAAAAGATGAGTTGCGTCAAGCAATTGGTGAGGATGCAACACTTGTAGAATCACACATATTAAAGTTGCCTTATTTACAAGCAGTTGTAAAGGAAACTTTACGCTTGCATCCACCAGCTCCATTTCTGGTACCACGCAAGTGTGATGAAGATGTCAGCATATCTGGCTTCCTAGTGCCAAAAGATGCACAAATCTTAGTCAACCTATGGGCCATGGGGCGAGATCCAATCATTTGGGAAAATCCAAATATGTTTGTGCCTGAAAGATTTTTGGATTGTAAAATTGATTTTAAGGGTCACAATTTTGAGCTTATACCCTTTGGGGCAGGAAAAAGGATGTGTCCTGGATTGCCATTAGCTTATAGGTCAGTGCATTTATTGTTGGCATCTCTTTTGCACTACTTTGATTGGAAGTTAGCTGATGGATTGACACCTGAACACATAAATATGGAGGAGCGTTTTGCTGGATTATCCTTAAAGAAGGCCCAAGCTCTTCGAGTTCAAGCTATTTCAATCAAGCAATAGTTAATTACATATAAGAGTAATGTTGTTGCATTTTATGTGGATGTCTATTTAGGAATAGATATGTGTGAGGGTGAAATGCAGTAGTTGCATGTGTTACTTACTCCTATTAAGTAATGAAGGGTGGAATTATATTTATCTACTTATGTAGCAAATTCATTTTTCTCTATTATAATTTGTGATGTCACCATATAGTAATTTAAATAAAAACATGTTATTTCAAATTTTCTCTATATATAGTACAGTTACAGGTTTGACTTGACCCATACTGTTTGTCGTGATTTTTACTTTGAGAAATGCTTGAGATCCAAGGATCTGAATTTAGGTTTATGGTATCAAACTTCAAAAGTAAAATAAAACTTGAATGCCTAGAAAGAAGTAATAAAGTTAGACAATTTCTTAAAATAAATGAAAGGAATAAGATAATGTAAAGAATGAAACAAGTTCAAATTATTTTTGCCACCGTCTTCAGGACAACAATACATTATACATGTTCCTGGTGACGGTTAAAAGTAACAACAATATTGGCAGTTCAATAAGTAGCAGGGAATCTGTTTGTGGGAAAGAGGTTTTACAGGAGTCCTAAAACCGCCACAAGATGCATGGCCTAAGGATTTTGGTCTTTGGATGTGTTGCAACAGTTGAAAACTCTCACAAAAACTACAAGAACCTACCACGGTTCACACTCCGGTAACTATCGATATGTTTTATAAAAATTTGTGGTGGAACACGAATATGAATAAATTAACAGTTAAATAAATAAGGACAGATATAGCGAAGAAGACAATGCAAAGAAAATATTAGAACACATTAATCTGCAAATGAGAAATCATTCTAATTCATAGAGAAAGTTCATGATCTAAAGATAAAATGGTGCTAGATATATAGATCAGATATTAGCTAGGAAGAAGGATAGGCCTTGGAAACACTTTGGTAGAGTCAAATTAACACTACAAATAAATCATGTTTTTGGTAGCACCTCATTAATGGTAATTAAAACGCCACTAATTACTGTATTTCTGTACACGTTTAGTGATCCTCTTCCCCCTACTTGTTTGGGTTGTTGAGAGCTCGTCTTTTGTTTGCATTTCTTTTTTCCTCAAATATCAATTTTGGCACATCTCAGCCTAATATGGTAATTTGTTATCTTGTTCTGATTTTGTGAAGAATTGATGAGGTTGTTTTTATTTTCCAGTCCATGAATCCTCACTCATTTTCTGTCTGTGTTATGAGAACCTTCAATGAGGCACCTCTTTGTTAATCCTATTGCAACCAAGCATTGGAACGGTTCTGGAATGAACATTCAAGAAGGCTATAGGCCCCAAACCCTAGCAGAGCAAGGGTGAGGTAATAACCTAATCCTTCAGATCAAATGTCAAAAAGTCTTTTACAATGATTATAAAGTCCCCTCTTATAGAGAGATCACGGAGCCCTAATTCTGTCACAAATGGGGCTAGTTGGGCCTTAATACACTCAGTCCAACTCTCTTACAAGTCCAGATCGCCCCCGACATTCTCCCTAGGGGTGTCCCTAATCTTCCTAAGTCTTTTTCCTCACCCCTAGCAGGTTCCATTCCACTTGATCTTTACTGCCCCTGGGCGAGTCCCTCTAGGGGATGGGGATCTCGCTCAATCCACAAGACATCGAGCTTAAAGTATGAGAGCGCAGTGTGTCTTTAAAATGCCTTGATCGTCGATTCTTTTCAATTCCTAGTCAATCGCCACTAGGTAAACGTCTTTCACCCAGTCCACAAGACACTGAGCTTGAAGTATAAGAGCGCAGTGTGTCTTTAGAAACTTGCTCGCCTCTATCATTGCATTGGAGATTCCTCAAGCAGATCTCCCTTTGCTATTTTCCACTTGCTACGACGTTCCTCGGTTGGCAGTTTCGACAAACGTGCAGAAACTATTCCCAAGTTTCAAGTTACAATAGCTTCTCCGCCAAGGGAATCACACTTTGCTCGCCTATCTTCTTTATCTATTGTACTTCGTTGCTCGCCGTATTACCTCATTAATTTGTTTGCACGCCTTTTGTCTTTGTTTTTCATTTTACCTAATCTCTGACATTTCGCCAGAAACACAACAATTCAAGTTAGCAATAATTCAAATTTTTTCATGGTTTTGGTATACCTTTAACAGCTTTTGGCCTGGCACGCCAGCTGTTCTTCCCATTTCCGGCCAAGCCACGTGCCTCATCGTTTCCCGTCCCCTGGCGAATGTCACACTCGCACTAAACCGTCACATCAATATCGAATCAAGTCATTAAAAGCTTCGCATCTTCCCAAGGTTATAATCATTAGGTGTTTCAATTTCCCCCCTTAATTCAAACGACGTGCGCGTCCAGGCGACGCGCCCCATACCAAAGGTTTTTCTTTTGGCTATAAAAACCCCTCCATAACTTCATTTACCACTTTTACTGCTGAGACTTTTGCTCCTCCATCCCTTGCTCCAAAATCTCTTATCTCCCTTCGTGCCAGTGCTCCCTGCTTTTGAGTTTTCTTCTCCCTTTAGCCCCGAAACACCGTCTCCTCCGGTGAGTCCCCTTTCCTTCCACCTTTTGTGTTTGTCTTGTGTTTTCCATTTTATCCTTTCTTTACACTTTTCTCTCTGCAATTCCGATCTCAATGGAGTCTAATAATCTTGAAAATAACACCAATGTGGTAATTTCGTGTCGGAATCTAACCATGCGTCAACCTTCGGCGGCGGGACCTTTGTATCGCCCCCTCCCCCTTCATCTAGAACCTTAGGAGAAATACTGAAGAATCAAGCGCCATGATGCCATTTGTAAGACCCCGAAATAAATGACTAGTTTATTTATTTAATTTCATTATATTAATTAATTGAGTGTTTATAATCTATTATTTTTAAGTTATTTTCCTGACTCGATTTTAATTATGAATCAAGGAAATCATTTAAATGATAATTAATTTCAAGATATTTTATTTTCTATAGTTTCATTGAAAATAGAAATAATATCATTAGTCTTCTTATTTTTAATAAGCCATAACTTTTGTTTTATTCAATAAACTCAATTCAACGCTCCGTGAGCTATATGACAATTGTCTTTTCTCTCAAATGATGATAAGTACTATTGTCATTTTCTTATAATTTATACTTAGCTTATACGCATAATATGACGACGTCATATTTGTTCTAATTGTCTCACAGTTATTCTTTAGCTCAGTTTCTACTTATTTCTTAGTTTATGAATCATTTTATTTTGCTCAAAGTGATTCAAATTTATATTTCATCATTTCATAGAGTTCCTCATAATTTTTGATATAGTAATATATCATCTTTATATTTTTTTCTTAATTCTATGAGTTAAATCATTTAGTGTCTAAATCAATTTATACCAATTTACAAAATATCTTTCCTAAATATCTATCCATCCTTATCCCTCCACCAATCCGTTCCTATCCTCACTCTGTCGACATCTCTCTCTCATTACACTTTTCATTTTCCCTTCCTTCTTCTTCTTCTTCTGCAGACCCATTTCCTACTTCTTCTTCTATATATATTATGTCTTCTTCTCCTTTCTTTTCATTTTTCTTTCTTGTGTGCAGCAAACACCACCACCAACATATATCAATTTTATCTCCATTCACCTCACAAAATATGTATCCTCACGCTGCTCTCTGTTTCTCCCACTCACGATTTCTTCTCCCATCATCACCAATATTTTCTTCTTCTTTTCTCCTCCTCCTTATTTCTCCCAAGTTGCAGCACCAACACCAACACCATGTTCTCCTTCCTCTCACCATGGACGAACCACCATGGCAGCACCTCAACCATCATTTTTGTCCATAACACCAGTTTATAATTTGTTCATGATGTTGGAATTTGCTTGCAGATGAGAACAACATTTTTTGCTGAATATTGTCCAGTTGATTAACTTTGCGCTTTCTTTTACCTCTCATTTTAATTTGTGTGCTTGACTCTCTTGAGAGTTGTCCAGGTGATGATAGAGGTTTGTCATGAGGTTGCTCAATGGAGGTTGGGGGTGGTGTTGGACCTGTTGGTGCTCAAAGCCTAGGCTGGGCGGTGCTTCGATCTGGAAGGTCAACAATGGTGCGGCGGCGGTGGCATGACGTTAATTGGATAGCAAACTTGTAGATTGGTGGCATCCTAATTAGTTTTAGGATTGTATTAGGTTTTAGGGTAAGATGATGAAGAAGGAGATGAAGATATTTCTGAGTTTAATTAGGGTTAAATCAAAGGGCTTAATTAAAATTTAAAAAACAAAAAAAAAATATTATTTTTTTATTTAAATGCCATGTCATTTCATTAAATGACGTGGCATGGCCACGTGCACGGCTGCCGGAGCTATACCGGTGGCAAGGACGGTTTCCGTACAAACAATTGAGTTTGAGGATGGTGCTAGGAAGATTTTCCGGCGAGGGACGGAAATCAAAACTCGCTCAAAGTTCAGGGACGGAGAACACATTTAACCCTAATTATTATTGTTGGGGTTTTCCCTGTTTGTCTTTGTGCACTTGATACAAATATCAAGTCTCCTTTACATTAATAACTAGATATAATACCCGTGCGTTGCACGGGTTTATTTACAATATTATTTAAAATTATTTAAAAACTATTATACTTTTAATGAATATTAAAAAAATTAATTTTAATTATTATTAAATTAAAAATATTTATATTGAGACATTTTAATAAATATTATTAGAGTTCTCTTTGTGTAAAAAATATATATATAGTGAACTGTAATAATTAGCATTGAAATTATTTTAATAATTCATTATTTTTTATATGAAAAATAATTATGTAAATTTGAAATAATTTTTTTTAATATCATCAAATAAGTTCTAATAATATGTGTGCTTTTTATAAAAAAAAGTCTATTGAAAACAAACAAAAAAGTAATTTTAACTTTTAAAATTATAGTTAATTATAACTTTAATAGCCCTTTAAAAAACAATTAATAGCGTAAAATATGCATTCTTAAGTCATTTGTAATTTATTCAATTTTTTTGTATTATTTTTCTCTGTTATGCATTCTCAAGTCATTTTCACTAATATATAATAGATCGAATTATTTTTTTTCAAATAATAATCACATACCTTATAGCGGAACTTTTAATTTCAAAACTACATTGTCTAGATTATTTATTAATAATTCATATTTTATTATTAATTAATTTTTATTCTTAATATATGTTCATATATAAAACCATTACCTAGTTTCATTTTATGAGTGTCTAATTTGTTTATAAAGGCAAATTTTGGTTTTTTTCTTATGAAGGATAGTGAATAATTTCTATGAAAAATGAAAAATCATGAGTTAAATTTTTTTCAAGGAAGGGAATATTTCTACTATTGTATTTAATGTTATATGGTTCAAGTCTTCTTTACATATGTATATAGATAACTAAAATTCTAACTATTTTTAATTAGAAATTAATAAATTATTTTTTATAACAAACTCAAAAGTTGATAATTAATAGTGCATGTGCAAGTGTTTTTATTTATGTATTTAATGCAAAACTCAATATCAATATGATATTATTTCCATGGACTTCGTGACGGCGCTGCCGCTTACACGGAGGAAGTTCGATGCAATTTGGGTTGTAGTTGATCGATTGACGAAGACTGCTCACTTCGTGCCAATCAATCTGAACTACAAGGTAGAGAGGTTGGCGGAGATCTACATTGCTGAGATTGTACGCTTGCACGGTGTGCCATCTAGCATTGTGTCGGACAGAGACCCGAGGTTTACCTCACATTTCTGGGACGCTTTGCAGCGGGCTTTGGGAACCAAGCTGAAATTGAGTTCCGCTTATCATCCACAGACGGATGGGCAAACCGAGAGGACTATCCAATCCTTGGAGGATTTGCTAAGATCCTGTGTACTGGATCACAAAGGCAGCTGGGATGAGATGTTGCCATTAATCGAGTTCACTTACAACAACAGCTTTCATGCAAGCATAGGGATGGCGCCTTATGAAGCGTTGTATGGTCGGAGGTGTCGTACACCCTTGTGCTCGCATCAAGATGGGGAGAACTTGATTGTTGGACCTGAATTAGTACAGCAAACCACAGAAGAGGTGAAGCGAATCCAAGAGAAGATGAGGGTTTCGCAGAGTCGTCAGAAAAGTTATGCTGACAATCGCAGGAAGGAGTTGGAGTTTCAAGCTGGAGATCATGTCTTCTTGCTGGTTACCCCGATGACAGGTGTCGGAAGGGCGATCAAGTCAAAGAAGCTTACTCCAAAGTTTATCGGACCGTACCAGATTACGGAGCGTGTTGGACCCGTGGCGTATAGGGTTGCCTTACCGCCGTTTCTATCCAACATACATGATGTGCTGCATGTGTCGCAACTTCGGAAGTATATGGCTGATGATTCTCATGTGATTGAACCGGATGATATTCAGCTGAAGGATGATCTAACGATGGAGATGCCGCCCATCAAGATCGTCGACAAAAGCACCAAACGCTTGAGGAACAAGGAAGTATCCTTAGTGAAGGTTGTATGGAATCAAGCTACGGGCGATGCGACTTGGGAATTAGAGGATAAAATGCGGGAATCACATCCCGAGTTGTTTGTAGACCCTTAAGTTTCGAGGTCGAAACTATTTTAAGGGGGGGAGTATTGTAAGACCCGGTGATTTATTTATGTTTTGTATTATTGAAGAATAATATAAAGTACGATGTTTTATTCGGTAAGGAGAAATTACTGATCAATTGTTACTATATCGGCTGTATAGTAATTTATTACGTAATTAATTATTACGTAAGGCGCGAGTAGTCAATATGCATGCGTGCACATGCATGAAATTCGAGTAGTGCATAGAATATGCATAAAAGGGAATTTTCGAGACTTATATCTATTATATTGGAGGAGGAGATTTACTTATTTATTTGTTAAGTAAATATAAAGTGTTTTGGAGTTTTTATTTAAATAATTTTTTTTAATTGGATTTAATGTTATTTTGGAAATAAGAAAAGAAAAAAAAAAGAATTGAAGATATATTTTCTTCTAGGGAGTGGCCGAAACTTTGTTAGGATAATGGTTTGGTTTTTCAAATTTGAAAATTATTTCCATGTGTTTAGTGTTTTAATAATAATAAAAAAAAACAAATATCCTAACAAACTAGAAGGGGGGGACGGCCAAGGTTGTTAGAGGGAATTTAGGGGAGTTTGTTACTTGCTTAGTGGAAAAGTAATTAATTTGAATAAAAATTAATTAAAATTATATTTTTGCCCTTGGGCTTGGGCTAAAATTAAGGGTTTTATCGTATTTTTACCTCCACATCCTCCACTATAAATAGGAGTCTCAGGTGATGGGAAATCACAACTCAGAGCCCTCCAAATTTTCGTGAGTCTCTCTCTCTCCCTCTCCAGAGTTCTTCTTGACCTCTATAGGAAATAATTCCTATAGTAACTAAGCTCTGCTTCCTTCGGGAAGTAGTGAACTCAAGTATTTTTCTTCTTGTTTACAAGAAGAAGATGTAATATTGGTTGATTTTAGGGGATGGGGTTCGAATATTTGAAGGGGGGAAATGATGCTCCTTTTTCCTTCAAATTCTAACCCTAGTTTGTTGGTCCGTGCAGGTTCGCGCACGGAAAGGTTAGATCGAACGTACTCGATCTCGCGTGGAAAGCTTAGCAAAGGTGAGGGCACTTCCGTCTAGAGAAGTCTTACTGCTTTCCTGCATGTGAAGTTGTATGCGAGTGTGGTTGATAACATGCTTAGTATTAGTATTCAATATTATGCTAAGTGATGATATGATGTATGATTTATTACTAAGTTAATATGATAAATTCTTAGTATGCTATAGAACTAGTTAGTTGATGTATGCTAGTTCAAGTATGCCTTATTTGCTAAGTGAAATTATGCATGATGTTATTTAATTTCAATAGCATGAGATAAAATGCCTGTCTATTACTTGAAGTAGTAACATGAGACTAGGATTTTATGATGTTTACTCGCATGCAAGTAGAGATTATGATTAGAGGAACATAGGTCTGGTTAGGACTATGGACCATGAGAACAGTGGTTCCGTTAGAGACAAAACGGATAACTTGCACGCGAGGGTGAATGCGGTTTGAACCGTGATGTTATGACTTGTGGGTGTCTGACCCATGGTGTGTTGTGGTCGTTCCAAGGAACGCCATGATGTTGTGAGCTTTGCTCATGGTGTTGTTCGTCTGCTGGACGAATGGTGTTGGATCCAAGGTGAAGGGTGGTTGTGTGAAAAGTGAGGACGCATAGACTAACTGAAACTTAGGCTATGTGATTAACCTTTTAGTTATGTTCTGTTGATTAATGATGATATTATATTGTCTATAACATGCTAGAGACTAGAGATATTTGAGAGTCAGAAGTTGACCCTCTCTATTTGCTATTTGTTGTTTGGGCGCTTAACGCCAACAGATGGTGATCCGGAAGGAGCTAGTGGATCAGGACTGGGAGATTTATCTCCATAGTTTTGATGAGGACACGGCCTGGGGTGTCGACTACCGCCAGGAGAAGAACGTGTACGTCGGCGGCGCGACCATCTTCAAAAGAGACCAAGCTGGGCAGATTGTTGAGACTCAGCCTATCAGAGGGAAGATTCGGTTTCCTCACGCACCCTTCCGTTTTGGACTCCCCTTAGGGATGGATTTTCTCAGCGGTTCGGAGTCGGACCCTAGTGAGGGGCCAGGCTACGAGTCAGGCGAGGGGAGCGAGCCTTCAGTGACTTCCGGGTACCGGAATCCGACAGAGGGACTTTTGGTGCCGAAGGAGGAGCCGGTGAGCCCATTGCACCACCCGAGCAAGAGCTGAATCAGGGACTCATGGATCCCGTACCATTAGGGTTTGGGTGGAGCTTGGAGGCATTGAGGCAGTGGAACCTGGACATGAAAGTTGAGCTTCCGAAGCCAGGAGAGGAGACGCCGGAGCCTTCCAACATGTGGGCCAGAGAAGATGCAGACTGCAACGAGTGGCCTTGTTTGGGTTGAGAGCGCTGTTTTATTTTTGGAGCTTTTATTTTACTTTGAAGTACTTGTAGTTGATTTTCAAATGTAAACAATTTTGTCAGATTACTAGGGTGGTTTTGTTTACACACATGGGTGTGGCCACCGTACATTATTTCAGTTATTGGATTTATATCAATCGTTCGTTTTCCTTACTCGCACGTTTGTTTATTTGATTTATATTTAACGCTGAGAACTTTCGTAATAATTGGATCTTTGTCATTTAATGAAGATTAATAAATGGACGGCGAAAATTCTTTGTGAAAATCATGATTTTTGGTTTCTCGTGACGTCCGAGAAATCGGGGCGTTACATTGTGGTATCAGAGCTCCGGTTGAGAAACCAGAGCACTAAGGGTTTTGGGCTTACGAGTTTCCGAACTCGTGGTGTTTTGTTTGATAAATGTGTTTTCAAAACTTCGCGGTGAGATTGGGTAGACTTGTTTGCTAAGATGTTTGAAGTGTGATCTTATTTGGAGTGGAGTATCAATGCCATGATGCTTTGGTTGAAAGTTTTTACTGTTAGATGATCTCTCTGACTGAGGAACTGACGTTTGGTTGTGGTTTTATCAACAAGCAGGTTTGACATCATGCCTCCTAGACAGGACCCAACTAACGCTCAGCTCGCTCAGGCCATGGCTCAATTGGCCCAAGTGGTGGCTCAGCATGCCAATGCTAGTGTTACGATGGCTGCTGCACAAGCTCAGAGAGAGGCTGAAGAACATGCCAGAAGGGCGCAGAGGTTGGAACGGGAGCTGAACCAGGATCAGGTCAGGATGAGAACTGATTTCAATCGGCAGAACCCGCCAAAGTTTGAAGGGGAAGTTGAACCCGAGAAAGCGGATCTTTGGATCCAAGAGCTGGAAAAGATTTTTGAAGCTTTGCACACAACTGATGGAGAGAAGGTGAATCTCGCTACCTTCATGCTGAAAGGGGATGCAGAGTACTGGTGGAGGAGCACCAGGCTGTTGATGACGACTAACCAGGTGGCTATTACCTGGGATTCATTCAAAACAGCTTTTCTGAACAAGTACTTTCCAGAGACTGCAAGAGATGATATGGAGAACCGTTTCCTCAGACTGAAACAAGGAAGCATGACTGTTGGGGAATATGCAGCCAAGCTGGAGAGTCTGTCGAAGTACTTTCGCTTCTTCCGAGAACAAGTTGATGAAGGGTATCTCTGCAACCGTTTCATGATTGGTTTGAGGGATGAAATTGAGGAGTCCGTCAGACCTTTGGGAGTCAGAGTCTTTCAACAACTGGTTGAGAAGTCTCGCGAGGTTGAGGTCATGAAGAATCGTCGAGGGAACCGACAGGAAAGTGGAGGGCCAATCAGGTCTGGTCAGAAACAAGCTGGGAAGACTGAAAAGGGTAGGGCTGGTCAGAAGAAGCCTTATCAGAATGCAACTGGTAGGACATCATCTACCAAAGTCGGAGCAAAAACTCCGAGAGAAGATGTTACTTGTTTCAAGTGTAATGAGAAAGAGCACTATGCCAATGAATGTGGGAAAGAGATTACTTGCTGGAAGTGCCAGAAGACGGGGCACATCTCGACAAACTGTCCTGATGCGCCAAAAGCTGAACCTGTGTTGAATACGGCAAGGGGGAGACGTCCAGTTGCTAAGGGACGTGTCTTTGCTGTTACTGGCAAGCAAGCTGAGGGTGTTGAAGATCTTATTCAGGGTACGTGTACTATTGCTGGTATCTCCTTGATGGTTTTGTTTGATTCGGGTGCTACGCACTCGTTTATATCTGATGAGTGTGCGAAGAAAATAGGGTTGCTAACCTCAGAGTTACTTTTCGATATGGTGGTGACAACCCCTGCTGCCGATCGCTTAGTTACTCGCACGGCATGCTTGAAATGTCCGTTGGTTTACGAGGATCGGAAGTTCCTTGCAAACCTTATATGTTTAGGGCTTAAAGAGCTCGATGTGATTCTGGGGATGGACTGGTTGGCGCAATATCATGTTCTTTTGGATTGTGCTAACAAGGCCGTTGTATTTCCGGATTCAGGCGTTACAGATTATTTGAATTCGTACCATTTGAAGAAGGGTTCACCGGCGTTCGTGAACTCTATCGTGGCGGAAGCAAGGAACGATAGTGATGTAAGGAACATCTCGATAGTGCAAGACTATGTGGATGTTTTTCCGGAGGATGTGCCTGGATTGCCACCAGTAAGGGAGACGGAGTTCTCCATTGACATCATGCCCGGCACGGGACCGATATCAATGGCGCCGTATCGGATGGCACCAGCAGAGTTGACGGAGTTGGCAAAACAATTGGAGGATCTCTCTTCAAAGGGATTTATTCGACCGAGTGTGTCTCCTTGGGGAGCGCCAGTGTTGTTGGTAAAGAAGAAAAACGGGAGGTCCAGGTTGTGTGTAGATTACCGACAACTAAACAAGGTGACAGTGAAGAATCGTTATCCGATGCCTCGGATAGACGACTTAATGGACCAACTTCGGGGAGCAGTTGTTTTCTCGAAGATTGATCTGAAATCAAGGTATCACCAGATTCGGATAAAGGAGGCTGATATTCAGAAGACGACATTCAGAACTCGATATGGACATTATGAATATCTCGTGATGCCATTTGGAGTTACTAATGCACCCGCAGTGTTTATGGACTACATGAACCGTGTGTTCAGGCCATTCTTGGACAAGTTCGTGGTGGTGTTCATAGACGATATTCTAATTTACTCGAAGAGTAAAGACGAACATGAGGAGCATTTATGTCAAGTGCTAGAGGTGTTGCGGCAGAAGGAACTCTATGCTAATGGAGGAAAGTGTGAGTTCTGGATGGAGGAAGTGAAGTTCCTTGGTCATGTCACATCTAGCAAAGGTGTGGCAGTGGACCCTAGCAAAATTGAATCAGTTTTGGCATGGGAACAACCGAAGACAGCAAGTGATATCAGAAGTTTTGTTGGGCTTGCTGGCTGCTATCGGCGTTTCGTGAAGGATTACGCCAAGTTGACTTCACCGTTGACTCAGTTGACAAGGAAGGATCAACCGTTTGCGTGGACGGAGAAGTGTGAGGCTAGCTTCCAAGAAATGAAGAAGCGGTTGACCACCGCACCCATACTAGCTTTGCCAAAGGAGGGAGAACCATACGACGTGTACTGTGATGCGTCGCATAATGGTTTGGGGTGTGTGATGATGCAAGAGAATAGGGTGATTGCTTATGCTTCGCGACAGTTGAAGGTCCATTTACGCATGATTTGGAGTTGGCTGCTATAGTGTATGCTCTCAAGATCTGGAGACATTACTTGTATGGCAGTACGTTCACGATCTATAGTGATCACAAGAGTTTGAAGTACTTGTTTGATCAGAAGGATCTGAACATGAGGCAGAGACGGTAGATGGAGTTTCTGCAAGATTATGAGTTCTCATTACAGTATCATCCGGGGAAGACCAATGTTGTAGCTGATGCTCTGAGTCGAAAGGCTATACATGTATCCTCGTTGATGGTCAAGGAGTTAGAGTTGTTGGAGGCTTTCCGTGATCTGAGTTTGAACGTTGAACTCGCACCGGGGAAGCTGAGCTTTGGAATGGTGACGGTGTCTAGTGGACTCTTGGATGAGATAAAGTCGAAACAAGAGACCGATGAAGGGTTGATTGAATGGCGCAAGCTTGTGGCACAAGGAAAAGCGTCTGAGTTCGCTATTGGGAACGACAATATTCTGCGTTGTAAGTGACGAGTTTGTGTACCCAATGATGCAGTAATGAGGAAGCTGATCTTGGATGAAGGTCACAAAAGCAGATTGAGTATTCATCCGGGGATGAATAAGATGTATCAGGACTTGAAACTTCATTTCTGGTGGCCTGGGATGAAGAAACAAGTAGCTGAGTATGTGTCGACATGTTTGACGTGTCAGAAGGCGAAGGTGGAACATCAGAAACCAGCAGGAAAGCTGCAGTCATTGGATGTTCCGGAGTGGAAATGGGATAGCATTTCCATGGACTTCGTGACGGCGCTGCCGCTTACACGGAGGAAGTTCGATGCAATTTGGGTTGTAGTTGATCGATTGACGAAGACTGCTCACTTCGTGCCAATCAATCTGAACTACAAGGTAGAGAGGTTGGCGGAGATCTACATTGCTGAGATTGTACGCTTGCACGGTGTGCCATCTAGCATTGTGTCGGACAGAGACCCGAGGTTTACCTCACATTTCTGGGACGCTTTGCAGTGGGCTTTGGGAACCAAGCTGAAATTGAGTTCCGCTTATCATCCACAGACGGATGGGCAAACCGAGAGGACTATCCAATCCTTGGAGGATTTGCTAAGATCCTGTGTACTGGATCACAAAGGCAGCTGGGATGAGATGTTGCCATTAATCGAGTTCACTTACAACAACAGCTTTCATGCAAGCATAGGGATGGCGCCTTATGAAGCGTTGTATGGTCGGAGGTGTCGTACACCCTTGTGCTGGCATCAAGATGGGGAGAACTTGATTGTTGGACCTGAATTAGTACAACAAACCACAGAAGAGGTGAAGCGAATCCAAGAGAAGATGAGGGTTTCGCAGAGTCGTCAGAAAAGTTATGCTGACAATCGCAGGAAGGAGTTGGAGTTTCAAGCTGGAGATCATGTCTTCTTGCTGGTTACCCCGATGACAGGTGTCGGAAGGGCGATCAAGTCAAAGAAGCTTACTCCAAAGTTTATCGGACCGTACCAGATTACGGAGCGTGTTGGACCCGTGGCGTATAGGGTTGCCTTACCGCCGTTTCTATCCAACATACATGATGTGCTGCATGTGTCGCAACTTCGGAAGTATATGGCTGATGATTCTCATGTGATTGAACCGGATGATATTCAGCTGAAGGATGATCTAACGATGGAGATGCCGCCCATCAAGATCGTCGACAAAAGCACCAAACGCTTGAGGAACAAGGAAGTATCCTTAGTGAAGGTTGTATGGAATCAAGCTACGGGCGATGCGACTTGGGAATTAGAGGATAAAATGCGGGAATCACATCCCGAGTTGTTTGTAGACCCTTAAGTTTCGAGGTCGAAACTATTTTAAGGGGGGGAGTATTGTAAGACCCGGTGATTTATTTATGTTTTGTATTATTGAAGAATAATATAAAGTACGATGTTTTATTCGGTAAGGAGAAATTACTGATCAATTGTTACTATATCGGCTGTATAGTAATTTATTACGTAATTAATTATTACGTAAGGCGCGAGTAGTCAATATGCATGCGTGCACATGCATGAAATTCGAGTAGTGCATAGAATATGCATAAAAGGGAATTTTCGAGACTTATATCTATTATATTGGAGGAGGAGATTTACTTATTTATTTGTTAAGTAAATATAAAGTGTTTTGGAGTTTTTATTTAAATAATTTTTTTTAATTGGATTTAATGTTATTTTGGAAATAAGAAAAGAAAAAAAAAAGAATTGAAGATATATTTTCTTCTAGGGAGTGGCCGAAACTTTGTTAGGATAATGGTTTGGTTTTTCAAATTTGAAAATTATTTCCATGTGTTTAGTGTTTTAATAATAATAAAAAAAAACAAATATCCTAACAAACTAGAAGGGGGGGACGGCCAAGGTTGTTAGAGGGAATTTAGGGGAGTTTGTTACTTGCTTAGTGGAAAAGTAATTAATTTGAATAAAAATTAATTAAAATTATATTTTTGCCCTTGGGCTTGGGCTAAAATTAAGGGTTTTATCGTATTTTTACCTCCACATCCTCCACTATAAATAGGAGTCTCAGGTGATGGGAAATCACAACTCAGAGCCCTCCAAATTTTCGTGAGTCTCTCTCTCTCCCTCTCCAGAGTTCTTCTTGACCTCTATAGGAAATAATTCCTATAGTAACTAAGCTCTGCTTCCTTCGGGAAGTAGTGAACTCAAGTATTTTTCTTCTTGTTTACAAGAAGAAGATGTAATATTGGTTGATTTTAGGGGATGGGGTTCGAATATTTGAAGGGGGGAAATGATGCTCCTTTTTCCTTCAAATTCTAACCCTAGTTTGTTGGTCCGTGCAGGTTCGCGCACGGAAAGGTTAGATCGAACGTACTCGATCTCGCGTGGAAAGCTTAGCAAAGGTGAGGGCACTTCCGTCTAGAGAAGTCTTACTGCTTTCCTGCATGTGAAGTTGTATGCGAGTGTGGTTGATAACATGCTTAGTATTAGTATTCAATATTATGCTAAGTGATGATATGATGTATGATTTATTACTAAGTTAATATGATAAATTCTTAGTATGCTATAGAACTAGTTAGTTGATGTATGCTAGTTCAAGTATGCCTTATTTGCTAAGTGAAATTATGCATGATGTTATTTAATTTCAATAGCATGAGATAAAATGCCTGTCTATTACTTGAAGTAGTAACATGAGACTAGGATTTTATGATGTTTACTCGCATGCAAGTAGAGATTATGATTAGAGGAACATAGGTCTGGTTAGGACTATGGACCATGAGAACAGTGGTTCCGTTAGAGACAAAACGGATAACTTGCACGCGAGGGTGAATGCGGTTTGAACCGTGATGTTATGACTTGTGGGTGTCTGACCCATGGTGTGTTGTGGTCGTTCCAAGGAACGCCATGATGTTGTGAGCTTTGCTCATGGTGTTGTTCGTCTGCTGGACGAATGGTGTTGGATCCAAGGTGAAGGGTGGTTGTGTGAAAAGTGAGGACGCATAGACTAACTGAAACTTAGGCTATGTGATTAACCTTTTAGTTATGTTCTGTTGATTAATGATGATATTATATTGTCTATAACATGCTAGAGACTAGAGATATTTGAGAGTCAGAAGTTGACCCTCTCTATTTGCTATTTGTTGTTTGGGCGCTTAACGCCAACAGATGGTGATCCGGAAGGAGCTAGTGGATCAGGACTGGGAGATTTATCTCCATAGTTTTGATGAGGACACGGCCTGGGGTGTCGACTACCGCCAGGAGAAGAACGTGTACGTCGGCGGCGCGACCATCTTCAAAAGAGACCAAGCTGGGCAGATTGTTGAGACTCAGCCTATCAGAGGGAAGATTCGGTTTCCTCACGCACCCTTCCGTTTTGGACTCCCCTTAGGGATGGATTTTCTCAGCGGTTCGGAGTCGGACCCTAGTGAGGGGCCAGGCTACGAGTCAGGCGAGGGGAGCGAGCCTTCAGTGACTTCCGGGTACCGGAATCCGACAGAGGGACTTTTGGTGCCGAAGGAGGAGCCGGTGAGCCCATTGCACCACCCGAGCAAGAGCTGAATCAGGGACTCATGGATCCCGTACCATTAGGGTTTGGGTGGAGCTTGGAGGCATTGAGGCAGTGGAACCTGGACATGAAAGTTGAGCTTCCGAAGCCAGGAGAGGAGACGCCGGAGCCTTCCAACATGTGGGCCAGAGAAGATGCAGACTGCAACGAGTGGCCTTGTTTGGGTTGAGAGCGCTGTTTTATTTTTGGAGCTTTTATTTTACTTTGAAGTACTTGTAGTTGATTTTCAAATGTAAACAATTTTGTCAGATTACTAGGGTGGTTTTGTTTACACACATGGGTGTGGCCACCATACATTATTTCAGTTATTGGATTTATATCAATCGTTCGTTTTCCTTACTCGCACGTTTGTTTATTTGATTTATATTTAACGCTGAGAACTTTCGTAATAATTGGATCTTTGTCATTTAATGAAGATTAATAAATGGACGGCGAAAATTCTTTGTGAAAATCATGATTTTTGGTTTCTCGTGACGTCCGAGAAATCGGGGCGTTACATTGTGGTATCAGAGCTCCGGTTGAGAAACCAGAGCACTAAGGGTTTTGGGCTTACGAGTTTCCGAACTCGTGGTGTTTTGTTTGATAAATGTGTTTTCAAAACTTCGCGGTGAGATTGGGTAGACTTGTTTGCTAAGATGTTTGAAGTGTGATCTTATTTGGAGTGGAGTATCAATGCCATGATGCTTTGGTTGAAAGTTTTTACTGTTAGATGATCTCTCTGACTGAGGAACTGACGTTTGGTTGTGGTTTTATCAACAAGCAGGTTTGACATCATGCCTCCTAGACAGGACCCAACTAACGCTCAGCTCGCTCAGGCCATGGCTCAATTGGCCCAAGTGGTGGCTCAGCATGCCAATGCTAGTGTTACGATGGCTGCTGCACAAGCTCAGAGAGAGGCTGAAGAACATGCCAGAAGGGCGCAGAGGTTGGAACGGGAGCTGAACCAGGATCAGGTCAGGATGAGAACTGATTTCAATCGGCAGAACCCGCCAAATTTTGAAGGGGAAGTTGAACCCGAGAAAGCGGATCTTTGGATCCAAGAGCTGGAAAAGATTTTTGAAGCTTTGCACACAACTGATGGAGAGAAGGTGAATCTCGCTACCTTCATGCTGAAAGGGGATGCAGAGTACTGGTGGAGGAGCACCAGGCTGTTGATGACGACTAACCAGGTGGCTATTACCTGGGATTCATTCAAAACAGCTTTTCTGAACAAGTACTTTCCAGAGACTGCAAGAGATGATATGGAGAACCGTTTCCTCAGACTGAAACAAGGAAGCATGACTGTTGGGGAATATGCAGCCAAGCTGGAGAGTCTGTCGAAGTACTTTCGCTTCTTCCGAGAACAAGTTGATGAAGGGTATCTCTGCAACCGTTTCATGATTGGTTTGAGGGATGAAATTGAGGAGTCCGTCAGACCTTTGGGAGTCAGAGTCTTTCAACAACTGGTTGAGAAGTCTCGCGAGGTTGAGGTCATGAAGAATCGTCGAGGGAACCGACAGGAAAGTGGAGGGCCAATCAGGTCTGGTCAGAAACAAGCTGGGAAGACTGAAAAGGGTAGGGCTGGTCAGAAGAAGCCTTATCAGAATGCAACTGGTAGGACATCATCTACCAAAGTCGGAGCAAAAACTCCGAGAGAAGATGTTACTTGTTTCAAGTGTAATGAGAAAGAGCACTATGCCAATGAATGTGGGAAAGAGATTACTTGCTGGAAGTGCCAGAAGACGGGGCACATCTCGACAAACTGTCCTGATGCGCCAAAAGCTGAACCTGTGTTGAATACGGCAAGGGGGAGACGTCCAGTTGCTAAGGGACGTGTCTTTGCTGTTACTGGCAAGCAAGCTGAGGGTGTTGAAGATCTTATTCAGGGTACGTGTACTATTGCTGGTATCTCCTTGATGGTTTTGTTTGATTCGGGTGCTACGCACTCGTTTATATCTGATGAGTGTGCGAAGAAAATAGGGTTGCTAACCTCAGAGTTACTTTTCGATATGGTGGTGACAACCCCTGCTGCCGATCGCTTAGTTACTCGCACGGCATGCTTGAAATGTCCGTTGGTTTACGAGGATCGGAAGTTCCTTGCAAACCTTATATGTTTAGGGCTTAAAGAGCTCGATGTGATTCTGGGGATGGACTGGTTGGCGCAATATCATGTTCTTTTGGATTGTGCTAACAAGGCCGTTGTATTTCCGGATTCAGGCGTTACGGATTATTTGAATTCGTACCATTTGAAGAAGGGTTCACCGGCGTTCGTGAACTCTATCGTGGCGGAAGCAAGGAACGATAGTGATGTAAGGAACATCTCGATAGTGCAAGACTATGTGGATGTTTTTCCGGAGGATGTGCCTGGATTGCCACCAGTAAGGGAGACGGAGTTCTCCATTGACATCATGCCCGGCACGGGACCGATATCAATGGCGCCGTATCGGATGGCACCAGCAGAGTTGACGGAGTTGGCAAAACAATTGGAGGATCTCTCTTCAAAGGGATTTATTCGACCGAGTGTGTCTCCTTGGGGAGCGCCAGTGTTGTTGGTAAAGAAGAAAAACGGGAGGTCCAGGTTGTGTGTAGATTACCGACAACTAAACAAGGTGACAGTGAAGAATCGTTATCCGATGCCTCGGATAGACGACTTAATGGACCAACTTCGGGGAGCAGTTGTTTTCTCGAAGATTGATCTGAAATCAAGGTATCACCAGATTCGGATAAAGGAGGCTGATATTCAGAAGACGACATTCAGAACTCGATATGGACATTATGAATATCTCGTGATGCCATTTGGAGTTACTAATGCACCCGCAGTGTTTATGGACTACATGAACCGTGTGTTCAGGCCATTCTTGGACAAGTTCGTGGTGGTGTTCATAGACGATATTCTAATTTACTCGAAGAGTAAAGACGAACATGAGGAGCATTTATGTCAAGTGCTAGAGGTGTTGCGGCAGAAGGAACTCTATGCTAATGGAGGAAAGTGTGAGTTCTGGATGGAGGAAGTGAAGTTCCTTGGTCATGTCACATCTAGCAAAGGTGTGGCAGTGGACCCTAGCAAAATTGAATCAGTTTTGGCATGGGAACAACCGAAGACAGCAAGTGATATCAGAAGTTTTGTTGGGCTTGCTGGCTGCTATCGGCGTTTCGTGAAGGATTACGCCAAGTTGACTTCACCGTTGACTCAGTTGACAAGGAAGGATCAACCGTTTGCGTGGACGGAGAAGTGTGAGGCTAGCTTCCAAGAAATGAAGAAGCGGTTGACCACCGCACCCATACTAGCTTTGCCAAAGGAGGGAGAACCATACGACGTGTACTGTGATGCGTCGCATAATGGTTTGGGGTGTGTGATGATGCAAGAGAAGAGGGTGATTGCTTATGCTTCGCGACAGTTGAAGGTCCATTTACGCATGATTTGGAGTTGGCTGCTATAGTGTATGCTCTCAAGATCTGGAGACATTACTTGTATGGCAGTACGTTCACGATCTATAGTGATCACAAGAGTTTGAAGTACTTGTTTGATCAGAAGGATCTGAACATGAGGCAGAGACGGTAGATGGAGTTTCTGCAAGATTATGAGTTCTCATTACAGTATCATCCGGGGAAGACCAATGTTGTAGCTGATGCTCTGAGTCGAAAGGCTATACATGTATCCTCGTTGATGGTCAAGGAGTTAGAGTTGTTGGAGGCTTTCCGTGATCTGAGTTTGAACGTTGAACTCGCACCGGGGAAGCTGAGCTTTGGAATGGTGACGGTGTCTAGTGGACTCTTGGATGAGATAAAGTCGAAACAAGAGACCGATGAAGGGTTGATTGAATGGCGCAAGCTTGTGGCACAAGGAAAAGCGTCTGAGTTCGCTATTGGGAACGACAATATTCTGCGTTGTAAGTGACGAGTTTGTGTACCCAATGATGCAGTAATGAGGAAGCTGATCTTGGATGAAGGTCACAAAAGCAGATTGAGTATTCATCCGGGGATGAATAAGATGTATCAGGACTTGAAACTTCATTTCTGGTGGCCTGGGATGAAGAAACAAGTAGCTGAGTATGTGTCGACATGTTTGACGTGTCAGAAGGCGAAGGTGGAACATCAGAAACCAGCAGGAAAGCTGCAGTCATTGGATGTTCCGGAGTGGAAATGGGATAGCATTTCCATGGACTTCGTGACGGCGCTGCCGCTTACACGGAGGAAGTTCGATGCAATTTGGGTTGTAGTTGATCGATTGACGAAGACTGCTCACTTCGTGCCAATCAATCTGAACTACAAGGTAGAGAGGTTGGCGGAGATCTACATTGCTGAGATTGTACGCTTGCACGGTGTGCCATCTAGCATTGTGTCGGACAGAGACCCGAGGTTTACCTCACATTTCTGGGACGCTTTGCAGTGGGCTTTGGGAACCAAGCTGAAATTGAGTTCCGCTTATCATCCACAGACGGATGGGCAAACCGAGAGGACTATCCAATCCTTGGAGGATTTGCTAAGATCCTGTGTACTGGATCACAAAGGCAGCTGGGATGAGATGTTGCCATTAATCGAGTTCACTTACAACAACAGCTTTCATGCAAGCATAGGGATGGCGCCTTATGAAGCGTTGTATGGTCGGAGGTGTCGTACACCCTTGTGCTGGCATCAAGATGGGGAGAACTTGATTGTTGGACCTGAATTAGTACAACAAACCACAGAAGAGGTGAAGCGAATCCAAGAGAAGATGAGGGTTTCGCAGAGTCGTCAGAAAAGTTATGCTGACAATCGCAGGAAGGAGTTGGAGTTTCAAGCTGGAGATCATGTCTTCTTGCTGGTTACCCCGATGACAGGTGTCGGAAGGGCGATCAAGTCAAAGAAGCTTACTCCAAAGTTTATCGGACCGTACCAGATTACGGAGCGTGTTGGACCCGTGGCGTATAGGGTTGCCTTACCGCCGTTTCTATCCAACATACATGATGTGCTGCATGTGTCGCAACTTCGGAAGTATATGGCTGATGATTCTCATGTGATTGAACCGGATGATATTCAGCTGAAGGATGATCTAACGATGGAGATGCCGCCCATCAAGATCGTCGACAAAAGCACCAAACGCTTGAGGAACAAGGAAGTATCCTTAGTGAAGGTTGTATGGAATCAAGCTACGGGCGATGCGACTTGGGAATTAGAGGATAAAATGCGGGAATCACATCCCGAGTTGTTTGTAGACCCTTAAGTTTCGAGGTCGAAACTATTTTAAGGGGGGGAGTATTGTAAGACCCGGTGATTTATTTATGTTTTGTATTATTGAAGAATAATATAAAGTACGATGTTTTATTCGGTAAGGAGAAATTACTGATCAATTGTTACTATATCGGCTGTATAGTAATTTATTACGTAATTAATTATTACGTAAGGCGCGAGTAGTCAATATGCATGCGTGCACATGCATGAAATTCGAGTAGTGCATAGAATATGCATAAAAGGGAATTTTCGAGACTTATATCTATTATATTGGAGGAGGAGATTTACTTATTTATTTGTTAAGTAAATATAAAGTGTTTTGGAGTTTTTATTTAAATAATTTTTTTTAATTGGATTTAATGTTATTTTGGAAATAAGAAAAGAAAAAAAAAAGAATTGAAGATATATTTTCTTCTAGGGAGTGGCCGAAACTTTGTTAGGATAATGGTTTGGTTTTTCAAATTTGAAAATTATTTCCATGTGTTTAGTGTTTTAATAATAATAAAAAAAAACAAATATCCTAACAAACTAGAAGGGGGGGACGGCCAAGGTTGTTAGAGGGAATTTAGGGGAGTTTGTTACTTGCTTAGTGGAAAAGTAATTAATTTGAATAAAAATTAATTAAAATTATATTTTTGCCCTTGGGCTTGGGCTAAAATTAAGGGTTTTATCGTATTTTTACCTCCACATCCTCCACTATAAATAGGAGTCTCAGGTGATGGGAAATCACAACTCAGAGCCCTCCAAATTTTCGTGAGTCTCTCTCTCTCCCTCTCCAGAGTTCTTCTTGACCTCTATAGGAAATAATTCCTATAGTAACTAAGCTCTGCTTCCTTCGGGAAGTAGTGAACTCAAGTATTTTTCTTCTTGTTTACAAGAAGAAGATGTAATATTGGTTGATTTTAGGGGATGGGGTTCGAATATTTGAAGGGGGGAAATGATGCTCCTTTTTCCTTCAAATTCTAACCCTAGTTTGTTGGTCCGTGCAGGTTCGCGCACGGAAAGGTTAGATCGAACGTACTCGATCTCGCGTGGAAAGCTTAGCAAAGGTGAGGGCACTTCCGTCTAGAGAAGTCTTACTGCTTTCCTGCATGTGAAGTTGTATGCGAGTGTGGTTGATAACATGCTTAGTATTAGTATTCAATATTATGCTAAGTGATGATATGATGTATGATTTATTACTAAGTTAATATGATAAATTCTTAGTATGCTATAGAACTAGTTAGTTGATGTATGCTAGTTCAAGTATGCCTTATTTGCTAAGTGAAATTATGCATGATGTTATTTAATTTCAATAGCATGAGATAAAATGCCTGTCTATTACTTGAAGTAGTAACATGAGACTAGGATTTTATGATGTTTACTCGCATGCAAGTAGAGATTATGATTAGAGGAACATAGGTCTGGTTAGGACTATGGACCATGAGAACAGTGGTTCCGTTAGAGACAAAACGGATAACTTGCACGCGGGGGTGAATGCGGTTTGAACCGTGATGTTATGACTTGTGGGTGTCTGACCCATGGTGTGTTGTGGTCGTTCCAAGGAACGCCATGATGTTGTGAGCTTTGCTCATGGTGTTGTTCGTCTGCTGGACGAATGGTGTTGGATCCAAGGTGAAGGGTGGTTGTGTGAAAAGTGAGGACGCATAGACTAACTGAAACTTAGGCTATGTGATTAACCTTTTAGTTATGTTCTGTTGATTAATGATGATATTATATTGTCTATAACATGCTAGAGACTAGAGATATTTGAGAGTCAGAAGTTGACCCTCTCTATTTGCTATTTGTTGTTTGGGCGCTTAACGCCAACAGATGGTGATCCGGAAGGAGCTAGTGGATCAGGACTGGGAGATTTATCTCCATAGTTTTGATGAGGACACGGCCTGGGGTGTCGACTACCGCCAGGAGAAGAACGTGTACGTCGGCGGCGCGACCATCTTCAAAAGAGACCAAGCTGGGCAGATTGTTGAGACTCAGCCTATCAGAGGGAAGATTCGGTTTCCTCACGCACCCTTCCGTTTTGGACTCCCCTTAGGGATGGATTTTCTCAGCGGTTCGGAGTCGGACCCTAGTGAGGGGCCAGGCTACGAGTCAGGCGAGGGGAGCGAGCCTTCAGTGACTTCCGGGTACCGGAATCCGACAGAGGGACTTTTGGTGCCGAAGGAGGAGCCGGTGAGCCCATTGCACCACCCGAGCAAGAGCTGAATCAGGGACTCATGGATCTCGTACCATTAGGGTTTGGGTGGAGCTTGGAGGCATTGAGGCAGTGGAACCTGGACATGAAAGTTGAGCTTCCGAAGCCAGGAGAGGAGACGCCGGAGCCTTCCAACATGTGGGCCAGAGAAGATGCAGACTGCAACGAGTGGCCTTGTTTGGGTTGAGAGCGCTGTTTTATTTTTGGAGCTTTTATTTTACTTTGAAGTACTTGTAGTTGATTTTCAAATGTAAACAATTTTGTCAGATTACTAGGGTGGTTTTGTTTACACACATGGGTGTGGCCACCGTACATTATTTCAGTTATTGGATTTATATCAATCGTTCGTTTTCCTTACTCGCACGTTTGTTTATTTGATTTATATTTAACGCTGAGAACTTTCGTAATAATTGGATCTTTGTCATTTAATGAAGATTAATAAATGGACGGCGAAAATTCTTTGTGAAAATCATGATTTTTGGTTTCTCGTGACGTCCGAGAAATCGGGGCGTTACATTGTGGTATCAGAGCTCCGGTTGAGAAACCAGAGCACTAAGGGTTTTGGGCTTACGAGTTTCCGAACTCGTGGTGTTTTGTTTGATAAATGTGTTTTCAAAACTTCGCGGTGAGATTGGGTAGACTTGTTTGCTAAGATGTTTGAAGTGTGATCTTATTTGGAGTGGAGTATCAATGCCATGATGCTTTGGTTGAAAGTTTTTACTGTTAGATGATCTCTCTGACTGAGGAACTGACGTTTGGTTGTGGTTTTATCAACAAGCAGGTTTGACATCATGCCTCCTAGACAGGACCCAACTAACGCTCAGCTCGCTCAGGCCATGGCTCAATTGGCCCAAGTGGTGGCTCAGCATGCCAATGCTAGTGTTACGATGGCTGCTGCACAAGCTCAGAGAGAGGCTGAAGAACATGCCAGAAAGGCGCAGAGGTTGGAACGGGAGCTGAACCAGGATCAGGTCAGGATGAGAACTGATTTCAATCGGCAGAACCCGCCAAAGTTTGAAGGGGAAGTTGAACCCGAGAAAGCGGATCTTTGGATCCAAGAGCTGGAAAAGATTTTTGAAGCTTTGCACACAACTGATGGAGAGAAGGTGAATCTCGCTACCTTCATGCTGAAAGGGGATGCAGAGTACTGGTGGAGGAGCACCAGGCTGTTGATGACGACTAACCAGGTGGCTATTACCTGGGATTCATTCAAAACAGCTTTTCTGAACAAGTACTTTCCAGAGACTGCAAGAGATGATATGGAGAACCGTTTCCTCAGACTGAAACAAGGAAGCATGACTGTTGGGGAATATGCAGCCAAGCTGGAGAGTCTGTCGAAGTACTTTCGCTTCTTCCGAGAACAAGTTGATGAAGGGTATCTCTGCAACCGTTTCATGATTGGTTTGAGGGATGAAATTGAGGAGTCCGTCAGACCTTTGGGAGTCAGAGTCTTTCAACAACTGGTTGAGAAGTCTCGCGAGGTTGAGGTCATGAAGAATCGTCGAGGGAACCGACAGGAAAGTGGAGGGCCAATCAGGTCTGGTCAGAAACAAGCTGGGAAGACTGAAAAGGGTAGGGCTGGTCAGAAGAAGCCTTATCAGAATGCAACTGGTAGGACATCATCTACCAAAGTCGGAGCAAAAACTCCGAGAGAAGATGTTACTTGTTTCAAGTGTAATGAGAAAGAGCACTATGCCAATGAATGTGGGAAAGAGATTACTTGCTGGAAGTGCCAGAAGACGGGGCACATCTCGACAAACTGTCCTGATGCGCCAAAAGCTGAACCTGTGTTGAATACGGCAAGGGGGAGACGTCCAGTTGCTAAGGGACGTGTCTTTGCTGTTACTGGCAAGCAAGCTGAGGGTGTTGAAGATCTTATTCAGGGTACGTGTACTATTGCTGGTATCTCCTTGATGGTTTTGTTTGATTCGGGTGCTACGCACTCGTTTATATCTGATGAGTGTGCGAAGAAAATAGGGTTGCTAACCTCAGAGTTACTTTTCGATATGGTGGTGACAACCCCTGCTGCCGATCGCTTAGTTACTCGCACGGCATGCTTGAAATGTCCGTTGGTTTACGAGGATCGGAAGTTCCTTGCAAACCTTATATGTTTAGGGCTTAAAGAGCTCGATGTGATTCTGGGGATGGACTGGTTGGCGCAATATCATGTTCTTTTGGATTGTGCTAACAAGGCCGTTGTATTTCCGGATTCAGGCGTTACGGATTATTTGAATTCGTACCATTTGAAGAAGGGTTCACCGGCGTTCGTGAACTCTATCGTGGCGGAAGCAAGGAACGATAGTGATGTAAGGAACATCTCGATAGTGCAAGACTATGTGGATGTTTTTCCGGAGGATGTGCCTGGATTGCCACCAGTAAGGGAGACGGAGTTCTCCATTGACATCATGCCCGGCACGGGACCGATATCAATGGCGCCGTATCGGATGGCACCAGCAGAGTTGACGGAGTTGGCAAAACAATTGGAGGATCTCTCTTCAAAGGGATTTATTCGACCGAGTGTGTCTCCTTGGGGAGCGCCAGTGTTGTTGGTAAAGAAGAAAAACGGGAGGTCCAGGTTGTGTGTAGATTACCGACAACTAAACAAGGTGACAGTGAAGAATCGTTATCCGATGCCTCGGATAGACGACTTAATGGACCAACTTCGGGGAGCAGTTGTTTTCTCGAAGATTGATCTGAAATCAAGGTATCACCAGATTCGGATAAAGGAGGCTGATATTCAGAAGACGACATTCAGAACTCGATATGGACATTATGAATATCTCGTGATGCCATTTGGAGTTACTAATGCACCCGCAGTGTTTATGGACTACATGAACCGTGTGTTCAGGCCATTCTTGGACAAGTTCGTGGTGGTGTTCATAGACGATATTCTAATTTACTCGAAGAGTAAAGACGAACATGAGGAGCATTTATGTCAAGTGCTAGAGGTGTTGCGGCAGAAGGAACTCTATGCTAATGGAGGAAAGTGTGAGTTCTGGATGGAGGAAGTGAAGTTCCTTGGTCATGTCACATCTAGCAAAGGTGTGGCAGTGGACCCTAGCAAAATTGAATCAGTTTTGGCATGGGAACAACCGAAGACAGCAAGTGATATCAGAAGTTTTGTTGGGCTTGCTGGCTGCTATCGGCGTTTCGTGAAGGATTACGCCAAGTTGACTTCACCGTTGACTCAGTTGACAAGGAAGGATCAACCGTTTGCGTGGACGGAGAAGTGTGAGGCTAGCTTCCAAGAAATGAAGAAGCGGTTGACCACCGCACCCATACTAGCTTTGCCAAAGGAGGGAGAACCATACGACGTGTACTGTGATGCGTCGCATAATGGTTTGGGGTGTGTGATGATGCAAGAGAAGAGGGTGATTGCTTATGCTTCGCGACAGTTGAAGGTCCATTTACGCATGATTTGGAGTTGGCTGCTATAGTGTATGCTCTCAAGATCTGGAGACATTACTTGTATGGCAGTACGTTCACGATCTATAGTGATCACAAGAGTTTGAAGTACTTGTTTGATCAGAAGGATCTGAACATGAGGCAGAGACGGTAGATGGAGTTTCTGCAAGATTATGAGTTCTCATTACAGTATCATCCGGGGAAGACCAATGTTGTAGCTGATGCTCTGAGTCGAAAGGCTATACATGTATCCTCGTTGATGGTCAAGGAGTTAGAGTTGTTGGAGGCTTTCCGTGATCTGAGTTTGAACGTTGAACTCGCACCGGGGAAGCTGAGCTTTGGAATGGTGACGGTGTCTAGTGGACTCTTGGATGAGATAAAGTCGAAACAAGAGACCGATGAAGGGTTGATTGAATGGCGCAAGCTTGTGGCACAAGGAAAAGCGTCTGAGTTCGCTATTGGGAACGACAATATTCTGCGTTGTAAGTGACGAGTTTGTGTACCCAATGATGCAGTAATGAGGAAGCTGATCTTGGATGAAGGTCACAAAAGCAGATTGAGTATTCATCCGGGGATGAATAAGATGTATCAGGACTTGAAACTTCATTTCTGGTGGCCTGGGATGAAGAAACAAGTAGCTGAGTATGTGTCGACATGTTTGACGTGTCAGAAGGCGAAGGTGGAACATCAGAAACCAGCAGGAAAGCTGCAGTCATTGGATGTTCCGGAGTGGAAATGGGATAGCATTTCCATGGACTTCGTGACGGCGCTGCCGCTTACACGGAGGAAGTTCGATGCAATTTGGGTTGTAGTTGATCGATTGACGAAGACTGCTCACTTCGTGCCAATCAATCTGAACTACAAGGTAGAGAGGTTGGCGGAGATCTACATTGCTGAGATTGTACGCTTGCACGGTGTGCCATCTAGCATTGTGTCGGACAGAGACCCGAGGTTTACCTCACATTTCTGGGACGCTTTGCAGCGGGCTTTGGGAACCAAGCTGAAATTGAGTTCCGCTTATCATCCACAGACGGATGGGCAAACCGAGAGGACTATCAAATCCTTGGAGGATTTGCTAAGATCCTGTGTACTGGATCACAAAGGCAGCTGGGATGAGATGTTGCCATTAATCGAGTTCACTTACAACAACAGCTTTCATGCAAGCATAGGGATGGCGCCTTATGAAGCGTTGTATGGTCGGAGGTGTCGTACACCCTTGTGCTGGCATCAAGATGGGGAGAACTTGATTGTTGGACCTGAATTAGTACAGCAAACCACAGAAGAGGTGAAGCGAATCCAAGAGAAGATGAGGGTTTCGCAGAGTCGTCAGAAAAGTTATGCTGACAATCGCAGGAAGGAGTTGGAGTTTCAAGCTGGAGATCATGTCTTCTTGCTGGTTACCCCGATGACAGGTGTCGGAAGGGCGATCAAGTCAAAGAAGCTTACTCCAAAGTTTATCGGACCGTACCAGATTACGGAGCGTGTTGGACCCGTGGCGTATAGGGTTGCCTTACCGCCGTTTCTATCCAACATACATGATGTGCTGCATGTGTCGCAACTTCGGAAGTATATGGCTGATGATTCTCATGTGATTGAACCGGATGATATTCAGCTGAAGGATGATCTAACAATGGAGATGCCGCCCATCAAGATCGTCGACAAAAGCACCAAACGCTTGAGGAACAAGGAAGTATCCTTAGTGAAGGTTGTATGGAATCAAGCTACGGGCGATGCGACTTGGGAATTAGAGGATAAAATGCGGGAATCACATCCCGAGTTGTTTGTAGACCCTTAAGTTTCGAGGTCGAAACTATTTTAAGGGGGGGAGTATTGTAAGACCCGGTGATTTATTTATGTTTTGTATTATTGAAGAATAATATAAAGTACGATGTTTTATTCGGTAAGGAGAAATTACTGATCAATTGTTACTATATCGGCTGTATAGTAATTTATTACGTAATTAATTATTACGTAAGGCGCGAGTAGTCGATATGCATGCGTGCACATGCATGAAATTCGAGTAGTGCATAGAATATGCATAAAAGGGAATTTTCGAGACTTATATCTATTATATTGGAGGAGGAGATTTACTTATTTATTTGTTAAGTAAATATAAAGTGTTTTGGAGTTTTTATTTAAATAATTTTTTTTAATTGGATTTAATGTTATTTTGGAAATAAGAAAAGAAAAAAAAAGAATTGAAGATATATTTTCTTCTAGGGAGTGGCCGAAACTTTGTTAGGATAATGGTTTGGTTTTTCAAATTTGAAAATTATTTCCATGTGTTTAGTGTTTTAATAATAATAAAAAAAAACAAATATCCTAACAAACTAGAAGGGGGGACGGCCAAGGTTGTTAGAGGGAATTTAGGGGAGTTTGTTACTTGCTTAGTGGAAAAGTAATTAATTTGAATAAAAATTAATTAAAATTATATTTTTGCCCTTGGGCTTGGGCTAAAATTAAGGGTTTTATCGTATTTTTACCTCCACATCCTCCACTATAAATAGGAGTCTCAGGTGATGGGAAATCACAACTCAGAGCCCTCCAAATTTTCGTGAGTCTCTCTCTCTCCCTCTCCAGAGTTCTTCTTGACCTCTATAGGAAATAATTCCTATAGTAACTAAGCTCTGCTTCCTTCGGGAAGTAGTGAACTCAAGTATTTTTCTTCTTGTTTACAAGAAGAAGATGTAATATTGGTTGATTTTAGGGGATGGGGTTCGAATATTTGAAGGGGGGAAATGATGCTCCTTTTTCCTTCAAATTCTAACCCTAGTTTGTTGGTCCGTGCAGGTTCGCGCACGGAAAGGTTAGATCGAACGTACTCGATCTCGCGTGGAAAGCTTAGCAAAGGTGAGGGCACTGAAGGTATGAAAAACGGTAGAAAGGGGGGGGTTTGAATAACGTTTTCAGAACAAAACTTCCACCTTAAAGATTTTGACAAATCTTTTGAGAACTTAAGTGCTAAAGATAAGAGATAGAAAAGCACACAAGTATTTTATCCTGGTTCACTTGATAAATCCCTCAAGCTAATCCAGTCCACCCGTTAAGGTGATTTCTTCCTTCTTAGAATGAAGGCAATCCACTAATCAGATAATTGTTACAACTGCACTTGAAACCTACAAGTGACTAACAATACACTGACTTAGCTATCACTAAGATTCACTCTCTTAGTCTTCTCTAGGATCCAATCAACCTTGATCTCCTAAAGGAATCACCACTAAGATTCACTCTCTTAGTATTCTTAAGGATACTGACCTACCCGGTCCCTTAAGGAAAATCAAACAACTGTTTGAGGTTGGTGTTTACAAAGGTTTGCTTCTAAATAAGCTGAGTGTAAACTAAATAAGAACAGATGAAGAAAGTAGAGGCTTGAATCTTTTCTTGTATTGCAGCTCTTAGTTTTTTCTCTTGGCTTTCTTCTTTTTCTTCAGCCTTTTATAGTCCAAGGTGCAAAGGATATTTCTGTTGAGAGAATATGACCGTTGGAGGGCATTTCTGGAACTTCCAGAACCTGCTGTGGCTGAACCTTGGTAGGTAGGCTTTTCAGAATAGTACACTGCTCTTGTACTTCTCGATAGAGACCTTTGCCTTTAACCAATGACTTCTGATCAGAGGGATGCTTCGTGTTGGAACTTGTGAAGCTTGGTGATCAGAGTCAGAGGGATGCTTGGATCCTCTGACCTTCGTAACTTCTGCTTCTGGACCTTCAGAGCTTCTGGACCTTCAGAGCCTCTGGTCCCTCAGAACTTCTGGTCTTCAGATCTTCTGATCCTCAGATCCTCTGATCTTCAGATCCTCTGATCTTCAGATCCTCTGATCTTCAGAACTTCTGACGAATATATCTTCTGGTGTCAGAATCAGAGCCTGTTTGTCAGAACACTCAAGACAAACATTAGAGTATCATAGTTGTTCATCCACAAATAAATACTTGTTATCATCAAAACATAGAGTTGTACCACATGACCAAATCTTGATCTTACAATCTCCCCCTTTTTGATGATGACAAAACCATGTATTTTGATGAACAACTCTAAACAAATAAACTGAATACACTCAGAGTATAAGGTATCAGAGTTAAAACTTATCCTGATGTGTATAGTTTATCTTGCTCCTTCTGAATCCAAGACTCGTGCTTGATTCTGAGCTAAGCTCCCCCTGAATCTAATACTTAATATCAACGTTAGTAATATCTAGATTCTGAGCTAAATAATATAGGAGTTGTCAAGATACTATAAGTTCTCCCCCTTTTTGTCATAAGCAAAAAGAATGAAGGTGGAAAAAAATAGTAAGAGCGTAAGACGAAATACTCCCCCTCAGAAGGAATACCAAGGGATACTTGGCTTCTGATTAGCATATCTTCTGATGAGAGCAGAAGTGTGGTTCTGGTGACATCTCCGTTCTGGACAAAATTTCATCTTCAGATACTCCAGAATGAGAAGCTAGGAACCTACTATTCTTCTGATGACGCAAGTCAGAAGTTGTAGTAGCATCTTCTGATGTTGTTGCTTCTGGTTCGTCAAGTTCTGAGTCTTTGTTTCTATCTGAAACAGTCATGCTCATCTCTACAAGCTTTTTCAGCTAGCTTTGACTTGACCAAATCTTACTCTACTGATGCCTCCAAGATTAACTTCACCTTCAGATTCAAGTTTTGGATCTTGGGACATATGCCTTTCTCCCGTCATGTGTTGCCTCATTTTCACTATCCAGGTTCCATGGTTGGAGTTTCGATGGACCTATTGAAGATATCTGCAACATATATAATCTTATCCCTAGGTACCCACTTTCTGGGTCCTTTCTTGTTAGTTAGCCCAGAAGTTCTGACAACTTTGGGTCTTTCAACAGGATAATATACAGGAATTTTTGCATGATATTTAGACATGAAGAAAGATCCCTTTATAAGAGGAGGTTTAGCAGCTTCAGCAGGTACAGGGTCAGGCAATATGGTACCAGAGGGAACAAAGCATTCATACAAAGATTTAGCTTTAGGTACAGAGGGCTCATTTCTAATTGGTTTAGAATACCCAATGCCACGCATTCCATTTCTGCTCACGCCATAAATCAATGAAGCCATCAAGCTTCTATCTACGCTTTTAGCCAGGAATCTTTGAAAAGATTTTTCATACTTAGATTCATGCTTACTATCAGAGGCATCGCAGGCAATAACTTCTTCTAACTTAGCAATTTGATTCTTAAGCACAGAGTTAGAATTAACTAAAGCATGGTTATCATTTTTCAAATCAGATATGATTTTCTCATGTTCAGAAGGAGTTTTAGAAACAGCAGATAAGTTCTTTTTCAGCTTCTTATGCTTAGACAACAAAGAGTTATACTTATCCATGATATCAGACAAAGCATGTTTCAGTTCGGAGGTTGAGAAAGAATCAAATACCTCATTTTCATCGTCAGAGTCTGGATCTCCTTCTGATTCTGAGTCAGAGTCAACAGCTTCCTTTGACTCTGCTCCTTTGTCTTTGACAATAGCCATGAGTCCTTGGACTTTACCATCAGAGTCAACATCCTCTGATTCTGATTCATCAAAAGTCACCATCAGACTTTTCTTTGGTTTGAAATGCTTCTTTGACTTTTCGTCCTTTGATGAACCTTTGTATTTGCTCTGCCTGTGCTTCCAGATGCAGTTGAACTTTCTGGATATCAGAGTCAGCTCATCTTCATCAGAATCTTCTGATGCTTCTTCAGATTCCTCTTCTTCAGCTTGAAGAGCTTTTGACTTCTCAGCCTTAGCCTTTTCAGATTTAGATTTCAAGGCTATGGACTTTTTCTTCTGATCCTGATGTTCAGCACGCTTTAGTTCATGACACTTCAGTATGCTTATGAGTTCTTCCAAACTCATCTGCTCAACATCTCTAGTTAGCTCCAAGGAAGTTATCAAAGGCATCCAGCTTTCAGGAAGACCTCTAAGGATCCTCATGACATGATCCACAGTGGTGTAGCTATTGTTGAGGGGTCTTATTCCTGTAATAATCAACTGGAATCTGGAAAACATATCTTCAATGGATTCGTCAGTTTCCATTTGGAAGGATTCATATTTCTGGATCAAAGACAGTGCCTTTGATTCTTTCACTTTCTTGTTTCCTTCATGAGACATCTTCAAGGATTCAAAGATTCCCTTGGCGGAATCACGATCAGTAATTTTCTCATATTCTTCATATGAAATGGCACTTTGCAGAATAGCTCTTGATCGGTGATGATCTCTGAACTCCTTCTTTTGATCTTCACTCATCTTCTCCCTTGGGATCTTTACACCATGTTCATCGACAGGAGGGGTGTAGCCATCAACAACAAAATCCCAGAGATCAGGATCAAAGCCAAGAAAGAAGCTTTTGATTCTATCTTTCCAGAAATCAAATCTCTGACCATCAAAGATAGGTGGTCTTGCACTGTATTGATATTTGCTTGTAGTAGTGGTGGAATCCATGAGTTTTTCACACTGGCCCGGATCTACTGAACACTGTTAAGTGTGGTAATCAGAACTTGCGCTCTGATACCAATTGAAGCTATGAAAAACGGTAGAAAGGGGGGGTTTGAATAACGTTTTCAGAACAAAACTTCCACCTTAAAGATTTTGACAAATCTTTTGAGAACTTAAGTGCTAAAGATAAGAGATAGAAAAACACACAAGTATTTTATCCTGGTTCACTTGATAAATCCCTCAAGCTAATCCAGTCCACCCGTTAAGGTGATTTCTTCCTTCTTAGAATGAAGGCAATCCACTAATCAGATAATTGTTACAACTGCACTTGAAACCTACAAGTGACTAACAATACACTGACTTAGCTATCACTAAGATTCACTCTCTTAGTCTTCTCTAGGATCCGATCAACCTTGATCTCCTAAAGGAATCACCACTAAGATTCACTCTCTTAGTCTTCTTAAGGATACTGACCTACCCGGTCCCTTAAGGAAAATCAAACAACTGTTTGAGGTTGGTGTTTACAAAGGTTTGCTTCTAAATAAGCTGAGTGTAAACTAAATAAGAACAGATGAAGAAAGTAGAGGCTTGAATCTTTTCTTGTATTGCAGCTCTTAGTTTTTTCTCTTTGCTTTCTTCTTTTTCTTCAGCCTTTTATAGTCCAAGGTGCAAAGGATATTTCTGTTGAGAGAATATGACCGTTGGAGGGCATTTCTGGAACTTCCAGAACCTGCTGTGGTTGAACCTTGGTAGGTAGGCTTTTCAGAATAGTACACTGCTCTTGTACTTCTCGATAGAGACCTTTGCCTTTAACCAATGACTTCTGATCAGAGGGATGCTTCGTGTTGGAACTTGTGAAGCTTGGTGATCAGAGTCAGAGGGATGCTTGGATCCTCTGACCTTCGTAACTTCTGCTTCTGGACCTTCAGAGCTTCTGGACCTTCAGAGCCTCTGGTCCCTCAGAACTTCTGGTCTTCAGATCTTCTGATCCTCAGATCCTCTGATCTTCAGATCCTCTGATCTTCAGATCCTCTGATCTTCTGATCCTCTGATCTTCAGAACTTCTGACGAATATATCTTCTGGTGTCAGAATCAGAGCCTGTTTGTCAGAACACTCAAGACAAACATTAGAGTATCATAGTTGTTCATCCACAAATAAATACTTGTTATCATCAAAACATAGAGTTGTACCACATGACCAAATCTTGATCTTACAGGCACTTCCGTCTAGAGAAGTCTTACTGCTTTCCTGCATGTGAAGTTGTATGCGAGTGTGGTTGATAACATGCTTAGTATTAGTATTCAATATTATGCTAAGTGATGATATGATGTATGATTTATTACTAAGTTAATATGATAAATTCTTAGTATGCTATAGAACTAGTTAGTTGATGTATGCTAGTTCAAGTATGCCTTATTTGCTAAGTGAAATTATGCATGATGTTATTTAATTTCAATAGCATGAGATAAAATGCCTGTCTATTACTTGAAGTAGTAACATGAGACTAGGATTTTATGATGTTTACTCGCATGCAAGTAGAGATTATGATTAGAGGAACATAGGTCTGGTTAGGACTATGGACCATGAGAACAGTGGTTCCGTTAGAGACAAAACGGATAACTTGCACGCGAGGGTGAATGCGGTTTGAACCGTGATGTTATGACTTGTGGGTGTCTGACCCATGGTGTGTTGTGGTCGTTCCAAGGAACGCCATGATGTTGTGAGCTTTGCTCATGGTGTTGTTCGTCTGCTGGACGAATGGTGCTGGATCCAAGGTGAAGGGTGGTTGTGTGAAAAGTGAGGACGCATAGACTAACTGAAACTTAGGCTATGTGATTAACCTTTTAGTTATGTTCTGTTGATTAATGATGATATTATATTGTCTATAACATGCTAGAGACTAGAGATATTTGAGAGTCAGAAGTTGACCCTCTCTATTTGCTATTTGTTGTTTGGGCGCTTAACGCCAACAGATGGTGATCCGGAAGGAGCTAGTGGATCAGGACTGGGAGATTTATCTCCATAGTTTTGATGAGGACACGACCTGGGGTGTCGACTACCGCCAGGAGAAGAACGTGTACGTCGGCGGCGCGACCATCTTCAAAAGAGACCAAGCTGGGCAGATTGTTGAGACTCAGCCTATCAGAGGGAAGATTCAGTTTCCTCACGCACCCTTCCGTTTTGGACTCCCCTTAGGGATGGATTTTCTCAGCGGTTCGGAGTCGGACCCTAGTGAGGGGCCAGGCTACGAGTCAGGCGAGGGGAGCGAGCCTTCAGTGACTTCCGAGTACCGGAATCCGACAGAGGGACTTTTGGTGCCGAAGGAGGAGCCGGTGAGCCCATTGCACCACCCGAGCAAGAGCTGAATCAGGGACTCATGGATCCCGTACCATTAGGGTTTGGGTGGAGCTTGGAGGCATTGAGGCAGTGGAACCTGGACATGAAAGTTGAGCTTCCGAAGCCAGGAGAGGAGACGCCGGAGCCTTCCAACATGTGGGCCAGAGAAGATGCAGACTGCAACGAGTGGCCTTGTTTGGGTTGAGAGCGCTGTTTTATTTTTGGAGCTTTTATTTTACTTTGAAGTACTTGTAGTTGATTTTCAAATGTAAACAATTTTGTCAGATTACTAGGGTGGTTTTGTTTACACACATGGGTGTGGCCACCGTACATTATTTCAGTTATTGGATTTATATCAATCGTTCGTTTTCCTTACTCGCACGTTTGTTTATTTGATTTATATTTAACGCTGAGAACTTTCGTAATAATTGGATCTTTGTCATTTAATGAAGATTAATAAATGGACGGCGAAAATTCTTTGTGAAAATCATGATTTTTGGTTTCTCGTGACGTCCGAGAAATCGAGTTCTGGATGGAGGAAGTGAAGTTCCTTGGTCATGTCATATCTAGCAAAGGTGTGGCAGTGGACCCCAGCAAAATTGAATAGTTTCGCCTTCTGACACGTCAAACATGTCGACACATACTCAGCTACTTGTTTCTTCATCCCAGGCCACCAGAAATGAAGTTTCAAGTCCTGATACATCTTATTCATCCCCGGATGAATACTCAATCTGCTTTTGTGACCTTCATCCAAGATCAGCTTCCTCATTACTGCATCATTGGGTACACAAACTCGTCCCTTACAACGCAGAATATTGTCGTTCCCAATAGCAATGTAACGCCCCGATTTCTCGGACGTCACGAAAAACCAAAAATCATGATTTTCACAAAGAATTTTCACCGTCCATTTATTAATCTTCATTAAATGACAAAGATCCAATTATTACGAAAGTTCTCAGCGTTAAATATAAATCAAATAAACAAACGTGCGAGTAAGGAAAACGAACGATTGATATAAATCCAATAACTGAAATAATGTACGGTGGCCACACCCATGTGTGTAAACAAAACCACCCTAGTAATCTGACAAAATTGTTTACATTTGAAAATCAACTACAAGTACTTCAAAGTAAAATAAAAGCTCCAAAAATAAAACAGCGCTCTCAACCAATCAAGGCCACTCGTTGCAGTCTGCATCTTCTCTGGCCCACATGTTGGAAGGCTCCGGCGTCTCCTCTCCTGGCTTCGGAAGCTCAACTTTCATGTCCAGGTTCCACTGCCTCAATGCCTCCAAGCTCCACCCAAACCCTAATGGTACGGGATCCATGAGTCCCTGATTCAGCTCTTGCTCGGGTGGTGCAATGGGGCTCACCGGCTCCTCCTTCGGCACCAAAAGTCCCTCTGTCGGATTCCGGTACTCGGAAGTCACTGAAGGCTCGCTCCCCTCGCCTGACTCGTAGCCTGGCCCCTCACTAGGGTCCGACTCCGAACCGCTGAGAAAATCCATCCCTAAGGGGAGTCCAAAACGGAAGGGTGCGTGAGGAAACCGAATCTTCCCTCTGATAGGCTGAGTCTCAACAATCTGCCCAGCTTGGTCTCTTTTGAAGATGGTCGCGCCGCCGACGTACACGTTCTTCTCCTGGCGGTAGTCGACACCCCAGGCCGTGTCCTCATCAAAACTATGGAGATAAATCTCCCAGTCCTGATCCACTAGCTCCTTCCGGATCACCATCTGTTGGCGTTAAGCGCCCAAACAACAAATAGCAAATAGAGAGGGTCAACTTCTGACTCTCAAATATCTCTAGTCTCTAGCATGTTATAGACAATATAATATCATCATTAATCAACAGAACATAACTAAAAGGTTAATCACATAGCCTAAGTTTCAGTTAGTCTATGCGTCCTCACTTTTCACACAACCACCCTTCACCTTGGATCCAACACCATTCGTCCAGCAGACGAACAACACCATGAGCAAAGCTCACAACATCATGGCGTTCCTTGGAACGACCACAACACACCATGGGTCAGACACCCACAAGTCATAACATCACGGTTCAAACCGCATTCACCCTCGCGTGCAAGTTATCCGTTTTGTCTCTAACGGAACCACTGTTCTCATGGTCCATAGTCCTAACCAGACCTATGTTCCTCTAATCATAATCTCTACTTGCATGCGAGTAAACATCATAAAATCCTAGTCTCATGTTACTACTTCAAGTAATAGACAGGCATTTTATCTCATGCTATTGAAATTAAATAACATCATGCATAATTTCACTTAGCAAATAAGGCATACTTGAACTAGCATACATCAACTAACTAGTTCTATAGCATACTAAGAATTTATCATATTAACTTAGTAATAAATCATACATCATATCATCACTTAGCATAATATTGAATACTAATACTAAGCATGTTATCAACCACACTCGCATACAACTTCACATGCAGGAAAGCAGTAAGACTTCTCTAGACGGAAGTGCCCTCACCTTGGCTACGCTTTCCACGCGAGATCGAGTACGTTCGATCTAACCTTTCCGTGCGCGAACCTGCACGGACCAACAAACTAGGGTTAGAATTTGAAGGAAAAAGGAGCATCATTTCCCCCTTCAAATATTCGAACCCCATCCCCTAAAACCAAACAATATTTCATCTTCTTCTTGTAAACAAGAAGAAAAAATACTTGAGTTCACTACTTCCCGAAGGAAGCAGAGCTTAGTTACTATAGGAATTATTTCCTATAGAGGTCAAGAAGAACTCTGGAGAGGGAGAGATAGAGACTCACAAAAATTTGGAGAGCTCTGAGTTGTGATTTTCCCTTCACTAGAGACTCCTATTTATAGTGGAGGATGTGGAGGTAAAAATACGATAAAACCCTTAATTTTAGCCCAAGCCCAAGGGCAAAAATATAATTTTAATTAATTTTTATTCAAATTAATTACTTTTCCACTAAGCAAGTAACAAACTCCCCTAAATTCCCTCTAACAACCTTGGCCGTCCCCCCCCCTTCTAGTTTGTTAGGATGTTTGTTTTTTTTTATTATTATTAAAACACTAAACACATGGAAATAATTTTCAAATTTGAAAAACCAAACCATTATCCTAACAAAGTTTCGGCCACTCCCTAGAAGAAAATATATCTTCAATTCTTTTTTTTTTCTTTTCTTATTTCCAAAATAACATTAAATTTTTTTTTTTTTTGAAAAATAAAGGATTGTATTATTATCCACAAAAAAAAAGACCTTGAGGACAGAACCCCCAAAGCCGGAAAATGAGGCAGACAAGGCACGCACGGACCGCTCGAAGGAAAAACCCAAAAAAGAATAACCATCCCCCACAGGGAACCCAAAAAACAACCCCACGGGCTATCAGCAGAGCTATATAAGCAATAACCAAGGCCAAAAAACGTGAAACACCAAATGAGGCACAAAATAACATTAAATCCAATTAAAAAAAATTATTTAAATAAAAACTCCAAAACACTTTATATTTACTTAACAAATAAATAAGTAAATCTCCTCCTCCAATATAATAGATATAAGTCTCGAAAATTCCCTTTTATGCATATTCTATGCACTACTCGAATTTCATGCATGTGCATGCATGCATATCGACTACTCGCGCCTTACGTAATAATTAATTACGTAATAAATTACTATACAGCCGATATAGTAACAATTTATCAGTAATTTCTCCTTACCGAATAAAACATCGTACTTTATATTATTCTTCAATAATACAAAACATAAATAAATCACCGGGTCTTACAATACTCCCCCCCTTAAAATAGTTTCGACCTCGAAACTTAAGGGTCTACAAACAACTCGGGATGTGATTCCCGCATTTTATCCTCTAATTCCCAAGTCGCATCGCCCGTAGCTTGATTCCATACAACCTTCACTAAGGATACTTCCTTGTTCCTCAAGCGTTTGGTGCTTTTGTTGACGATCTTGATGGGCGGCATCTCCATCGTTAGATCATCCTTCAGCTGAATATCATCAGGTTCAATCACATGAGAATCGTCAGCCATATACTTCCGAAGTTGCGACACATGCAGCACATCATGTATGTTGGATAGGAACAGCGGTAAGGCAATCCTATACGCCACGGGTCCAACACGCTCCGTAATTTGGTACGGTCCGATAAACTTTGGAGTAAGCTTCTTTGACTTGATCGCCCTTCCGACACCTGTCATCGGGGTAACCCGCAAGAAGACATGATCTCCAGCTTGAAACTCCAACTCCTTCCTGCGATTGTCAGCATAACTTTTCTGACGACTCTGCGAAACCCTCATCTTCTCTTGGATTTGCTTCACCTCTTCTGTGGTTTGCTGAACTAATTCAGGCCCAACAATCAAGTTCTCCCCATCTTGATGCCAGCACAAGGGTGTACGGCACCTCCGACCATACAACGCTTCATAAGGGGCCATCCCTATGCTTGCATGAAAGCTGTTGTTGTAAGTGAACTCGATCAATGGCAACATCTCATCCCAGCTGCCTTTGTGATCCAGCACACAAGATCTTAGCAAATCCTCCAAGGATTGGATGGTCCTCTCGGTTTGCCCATCCGTCTGTGGATGATAAGCGGAACTCAAATTCAGCCTGGTTCCCAAAGCCCGCTGCAAAGCTTCCCAGAAACGCGAGGTAAACCTCGGGTCTCTGTCCGACACAATGCTAGATGGCACACCGTGCAAGCGTACAATCTCAGCAATGTAGATCTCCGCCAACCTCTCTACCTTGTAGTTCAGATTGATTGGCACGAAGTGAGCAGTCTTCGTCAATCGATCAACTACAACCCAAATTGCATCGAACTTCCTCCGTGTAAGCGGCAACGCCGTCACGAAGTCCATGGAAATGCTATCCCATTTCCACTCCGGGACATCCAATGACTGCAGCTTCCCTGCTGGTTTCTGATGTTCCACCTTCGCCTTCTGACACGTCAAACATGTCGACACATACTCAGCTACTTGTTTCTTCATCCCAGGCCACCAGAAATGAAGTTTCAAGTCCTGATACATCTTATTCATCCCCGGATGAATACTCAATCTGCTTTTGTGACCTTCATCCAAGATCAGCTTCCTCATTACTGCATCATTGGGTACACAAACTCGTCCCTTACAATGCAGAATATTGTCGTTCCCAATAGCGAACTCATACGCTTTTCCTTGTGCCACAAGCTTGCGCCATTCAATCAACCCTTCATCGGTCTCTTGTTTCGACTTTATCTCATCCAAGAGTCCACTAGACACCGTCATCATTCCAAAGCTCAGCTTCCCCGGTGCGAGTTCAACATTCAAACTCAGATCACGGAAAGCCTCCAACAATTCTAACTCCTTGACCATCAACGAGGATACATGTATAGCCTTTCGACTCAGAGCATCAGCTACAACATTGGTCTTCCCCGGATGATGCTGTAATGAGAACTCATAGTCTTGCAGAAACTCCATCCACCGTCTCTGCCTCATGTTCAGATCCTTCTGATCAAACAAGTACTTCAAACTCTTGTGATCACTATAGATCGTGAACGTACTGCCATACAAGTAATGTCTCCAGATCTTGAGAGCATACACTATAGCAGCCAACTCCAAATCATGCGTAGGGTAATTCTTCTCATGGACTTTCAACTGTCGCGAAGCATAAGCAATCACCCTCTTCTCTTGCATCATCACACAACCCAAACCATTATGCGACGCATCACAGTACACGTCGTATGGTTCTCCCTCCTTTGGCAAAGCTAGTACAGGTGCGGTGGTCAACCGCTTCTTCATTTCTTGGAAGCTAGCCTCACACTTCTCCGTCCACGCAAACGGTTGATCCTTCTTTGTCAAATGAGTCAACGGTGCAGTCAACTTGGCGTAATCCTTCACGAAACGCCGATAGTAGCCAGCAAGCCCAACAAAACTTCTGATATCACTTGCTGTCTTCGGTTGTTCCCATGCCAAAACTGATTCAATTTTGCTGGGGCGTTACAGCCTTCACTACCATTACAACTTTTAGGCGCACACTTGCTTCAAATCCTATATATTTTGGCTTGAGTTTCAACTTTCAAATTTTTAGTGATGATGACTGTAACATTCCCATGATATTCTACAAATCACATGCAATTGTAGTGCCATGGTAACTGCCCATTTAGTGCTGTAATAATAGTGTAATAATTTTCAACTCTAGAAATTCTACAACAGAATTGAGCCTCTAAAGTTCAGCTACTGTTCATGTACTGTAAAGAATATTTGCAAATGATAATCTTTGAATTAGAAAGGGTGAAAATTAAGAAGCTGAAGCAGTAGAGTAACATAGCTTGACAGTCACATTAAAATCTGAGGTGGCGAATTTTAGTAATTGAAAAACAATGAGATGTGAATATCACTCTCGCGCTTCAGAATTAATATAGATATATAGATAGATAGATGGGTAAAGGATTAAGACTCTATTATCTGCTCCAAAAGTGTCTCATTCTATGTCTCACCAATAGAATTATATAATGTCAATTAAAAACTACTCACATAAATAGTTTACAAATGAAATGCCCATGGATTTTTTAGTTCACGTGCCATAATTATATTGATTGGGACAGGAAAGGAAATTACACCCATTGAAAAGAGAAGATCTTAGTCCATGGATAGACATCTAAAAATTAGACGCGCGGTAGCGTACATATTGTCTGCATGAAAAAATATCGGTTCAATTCCACCTTATCTCCAAATATATTTATATATAGGCTATGTATATATCTGTTTCTTCGATCAGAGGGATAGAAATAACAATCAGCCATGGATCTGCTACTCATTGTCTTAGTCAGTGCAAGCACTCTAACTTTCTTCATCTTTAGATGTTTGTACAATCAAACCAAAAGTTCTTCCAATCTTCCACCAGGGCCACGCCCCCTTCCAATAATTGGAAACATTTTAGAACTTGGTAGGAATCCACCCATAGCACTCTCCAAACTCTCCAAAATTTATGGACCCATCATGACATTGAAACTAGGCTCCATAACCACCATAGTCATCTCTTCTCCACAATTAGCCAAACAAGTGCTGCAAGAGAATAGCCAAGCATTTTCTAGCAGGATAACTCCACATGCTGTTCAAATATATGACCATCACAAATTTGCAATCACCTGGCTTCCCCCAACAGCTCAGTGGAGGAACCAAAGAAGAGCTTGTGCCACAAAAATATTTTCCCCAAAAATGCTTGACTCCACAAAAGTTGTCCGTCAACAAAAGCTACAAGAATTATTGGATTATGTAAAGGACAAAAGCTTGAAATGTGAGGTTTTGAGTCTTGGTGAGGCTGTTTTCACGCCTGTACTTAATTCATTTTCAAACACTTTCTTCTCTTTGGATTTGTCTCACTCTGCATCTGATGAGAAGTCTCAAGAGTTTAAGAACATTATTACGGGTGCAATGGAAGATGCTGGAAGGCCAAACGTTGTAGACTTTTTTCCCATTCTTGGTCCACTTGACCCTCAAGGTTTTCATGCTAGGATGTCCATTTCTTTCATCAAGTTGCGTAAAATTATTGATGCAATTATTGAAGAAAGAATGTGCTCAAGAGTTTCAAAAACTGATTCCGGATTCGAGGTGGCCAATGATGTGTTAGATTCACTTCTTAGCAATGTTGGAGGTAGTTCTCAGCTGAGCCGCGAAGAGATGTTACATCTATTTATGGTTAGTACTTAGTTTTCCGATCGCTAATAATACGTGAACATTCAAAATTTTAAGACACCCAAACTCACCTATCTCCAATGTGATTAGATGATGAGTTATTTAACCCAAACTTTATCATGGGTCATTTAGACAACCTCATTTTATTTTCCTCTATTTCTCTCATCTTACATATAATTGCATCAATAACTTCTCTCTCATCTCTTCTTTCTCACTTTAGATATCTACTAGATATAATATTCGAGCGTTGTACGGGTTTTTTACAATATTTTTCAACATTATATAAAAAATATTATACTTTATATGAATATTTAAATAATTTTTATTATAAGTATTATAAAATAAAAAATAATTATCTTGAGACAATTTAGAGTTTTTTGTGTGTATAAAAATACATACTAAAATTTAATAATTAATATTAAGTTAATTTTAAAAACTTTAATAAGTCATTTATTTGTTTGTATGAAAAATAATTATGCAAGTTTGAAATATTTTATATTAAATAATAAATTTTTAATATCATCAAATGAGTCATAATAATAACATAATTTGTGTGTTTTTTATAAAAAACAAATTAAAATTTTAAAATTATACTAAATTATAAATTTAATAGCTTTGTCTGAAAAAATTTAAATAGCGCAAAAAGTTAGTTACAGAATTTAAATTTATATAGTTTTTTTGTAATTAATTTCCTTTATTATGTCTTCTCAAGTCATTTTCATTCATATATAATAGATCAGAAAATATATTTTATTTTATTTCAAATAATATATAAATACCTTATTTCGAAAATTTTAAAAATATTTTGTCTAGATTATTTATAATAATTAATATTTTATTACTATTATTTAATTTTCATTCTTGATGTTAATTTGTTTATGTAGGCAGATTTGATTTTTTATCATGAAGGATAGTGAGTAAGTACTATGAAAAATGAAAAGCCATGAGTTTAATTTTTTTTCATGAAGGTGAATAGGGTGGTCTTCATTTCTACTATATTGTATTTAATGCTATAGTCCAAGTCTCGTTTACATATATGTACACGATTCGAACCCGGGACATTACTTAAGGTGAATAAAACATCTACAAATATACTTTAAATCATTTATTAATATATTTATTTACATAACTCATTTCTAATATTCTTTTATTATTATATAACTAAAATTGTTCACATGTAAATTATGGGTACTTTTATAAGTGTAACTTTTTGGTCGATAAACGTCAGTGTAATTTTCTTTTATTGGAGTGTCTTATTTCACTCATTTTTGGAGAATTAAGTGTTATGTCCTAAAGCCTTTTGTCATGTTTTGTTTTACATTATACAACAAATATAAAAATTAGTTGGTAGTTGAATAACTTATTGATTTGAAAATTGTATTGATCAGTTTTTAGTTTAATGTATATAATACAAAGGAAATTTTTTAATTTTTGATGTATTTATAACAAAATTTAAATTGAGTTTTACATTTTAGTAGGTAGTTGAATAGCTAATGACTTAGGCAATTTTATTCAATTTTAATATTTTAATTTAATTTAAGGAAAATGTTAATACAAAGGTTCAAAGTGACTATTACATTTTAGTAGGTTGTTGAATAGATTATTACTTAGAAAATTATATTTAGTTTTTTGTTTTATTATTTTAGATACTAATACAAAGGAAATGTTTTATAATTTAATGCATTTAATATAAAGGAGTGCAACTAAACTCAAGTCTCCTTAACATATGTACTAGAAATTAAACTCGTGCGTTGCACGGGTTGGTTTTTAAGTTATGTGTTAAATCTATCTTGGCATAAATAATATATGTAATAATATAAGAAACGTATTGTGTAGTAGATAATTAAAAATAAGATAAATATATAAAATGTAATTACATTGATATAGTTCAATAAAAGATCTATTTTAAACTAAATTTTTAGTATATTAAAACAAATATTTTATGTTTGCTTAATAAAACTAATTTTCAATTCATTTCGTGATTATATGTTTACATAGTAGTACACTCTCTATAATAAGTAAAAGGAGGAAAATATATAATTAGAGTTGAATAATTTGGTCTGTGTTTTGTGTAAAATTTTCTATATAAAAAAATATTTTTATAAATGGTGTTTCTCTCTCTTACTTTCAAGTTTTGGCCTTGAAAGCAATGTTTGTGGTTGAAATTTTATGGGAGCTGTGGTAGTATAGAAAGTTTAATTCTGAAAAATATTCTTAGTCATATGCATATAAAAAACTATATTATTTATTGTATAATGAGCATTTAATTTGTTAATATACAGTTTGTAATAGAATTTGTTTTTTAATGTAATTAGTTGATAAATGGATTAAAATAATAATTTATCTTATTCAATATATACTTTTACAGTTTTGTAGATAGTAAAAAATTGTGAAAAATTCATAAGCGCAATTTACAAACACAAATCGTTCTACCTGATGTATATTTATCATAGTGGTTAAAATTAACTTTTTAACCCCTAAGATTTGATCGTTAAGAACCGCACTCTATGAGAGAGCTTTGACTTTCATCGCACTCAAGTAGAACATAGTAAACTAACACAAATTTAAAGACTTAGTTAAAAAACTTCATAAGCTCCTCTACTATGACTATAAAGATAAAAATATGCAAAAGTGGAAGTTGGTTAGGAATAATTTTTATTTTTTATCAATTAAGAAAAATTGTAGGTATGTCAAATATATTTTGCATTTAGAAAGTTCATTAAACACTTTATTGGATACTATTTTTTCTTGCCTATTATAGGTGATTGCAACCATGATAAATCTCAGGGGAAGTTAGTGCAATATGTCCATATTTATGTAAAATCATATTAAATATTACTACTAAAAACATATTTTTAATCAAAATTATAATAATTACTAACCAAAAATTTCAAAATGATAATATTTTGATAAATAAATTTATTTGAATTATTCTATTAATTTTTTATAATATACTACATGATATGAATAATATTTTATATATATTATAATTTAATTTATTTATGATCATATCTGTATTTAAATAGGAAAATTACTCTATGATAATCAATAATTACTTGATAAAAATATAAAAATAGAATTATTAAGAAGAATCATTAAATGATAACCACAATATGTATTTAATGTAAAAACTCAAGTGAGCTTTACACACACATATATATATCGAAGATTGGATGATTGCATTATACTGATATCTACATATCATTTTCCTTTTCCAATAATTGCCTTTAATAAGTTATAAAGTTCTTACTTTTCTTGCCATGTATGATGTCTTCTTAGAAATTACAAAAAATACATGCTATTATAGGATTTATTTATTGCTGGGATCGATACAACAGTCGTCACAGTTGAATGGGCAATGTCAGAGCTATTGCGTAACCCTGATAAATTAGAAAAAACAAAAGATGAGTTGCGTCAAGCAATTGGTGAGGATGCAACACTTGTAGAATCACACATATTAAAGTTGCCTTATTTACAAGCAGTTGTAAAGGAAACTTTACGCTTGCATCCACCAGCTCCATTTCTGGTACCACGCAAGTGTGATGAAGATGTCAGCATATCTGGCTTCCTAGTGCCAAAAGATGCACAAATCTTAGTCAACCTATGGGCCATGGGGCGAGATCCAATCATTTGGGAAAATCCAAATATGTTTGTGCCTGAAAGATTTTTGGATTGTAAAATTGATTTTAAGGGTCACAATTTTGAGCTTATACCCTTTGGGGCAGGAAAAAGGATGTGTCCTGGATTGCCATTAGCTTATAGGTCAGTGCATTTATTGTTGGCATCTTTTTTGCACTACTTTGATTGGAAGTTAGCTGATGGATTGACACCTGAACACATAAATATGGAGGAGCGTTTTGCTGGATTATCCTTAAAGAAGGCCCAAGCTCTTCGAGTTCAAGCTATTTCAATCAAGCAATAGTTAATTACATATAAGAGTAATGTTGTTGCATTTTATGTGGATGTCTATTTAGGAATAGATATGTGTGAGGGTGAAATGCAGTAGTTGCATGTGTTACTTACTCCTATTAAGTAATGAAGGGTGGAATTATATTTATCTACTTATGTAGCAAATTCATTTTTCTCTATTATAATTTGTGATGTCACCATATAGTAATTTAAATAAAAACATGTTATTTCAAATTTTCTCTATATATAGTACAGTTACAGGTTTGACTTGACCCATACTGTTTGTCGTGATTTTTACTTTGAGAAATGCTTGAGATCCAAGGATCTGAATTTAGGTTTATGGTATCAAACTTCAAAAGTAAAATAAAACTTGAATGCCTAGAAAGAAGTAATAAAGTTAGACAATTTCTTAAAATAAATGAAAGGAATAAGATAATGTAAAGAATGAAACAAGTTCAAATTATTTTTGCCACCGTCTTCAGGACAACAATACATTATACATGTTCCTGGTGACGGTTAAAAGTAACAACAATATTGGCAGTTCAATAAGTAGCAGGGAATCTGTTTGTGGGAAAGAGGTTTTACAGGAGTCCTAAAACCGCCACAAGATGCATGGCCTAAGGATTTTGGTCTTTGGATGTGTTGCAACAGTTGAAAACTCTCACAAAAACTACAAGAACCTACCACGGTTCACACTCCGGTAACTATCGATATGTTTTATAAAAATTTGTGGTGGAACACGAATATGAATAAATTAACAGTTAAATAAATAAGGACAGATATAGCGAAGAAGACAATGCAAAGAAAATATTAGAACACATTAATCTGCAAATGAGAAATCATTCTAATTCATAGAGAAAGTTCATGATCTAAAGATAAAATGGTGCTAGATATATAGATCAGATATTAGCTAGGAAGAAGGATAGGCCTTGGAAACACTTTGGTAGAGTCAAATTAACACTACAAATAAATCATGTTTTTGGTAGCACCTCATTAATGGTAATTAAAACGCCACTAATTACTGTATTTCTGTACACGTTTAGTGATCCTCTTCCCCCTACTTGTTTGGGTTGTTGAGAGCTCGTCTTTTGTTTGCATTTCTTTTTTCCTCAAATATCAATTTTGGCACATCTCAGCCTAATATGGTAATTTGTTATCTTGTTCTGATTTTGTGAAGAATTGATGAGGTTGTTTTTATTTTCCAGTCCATGAATCCTCACTCATTTTCTGTCTGTGTTATGAGAACCTTCAATGAGGCACCTCTTTGTTAATCCTATTGCAACCAAGCATTGGAACGGTTCTGGAATGAACATTCAAGAAGGCTATAGGCTCCAAACCCTAGCAGAGCAAGGGTGAGGTAATAACCTAATCCTTCAGATCAAATGTCAAAAAGTCTTTTACAATGATTATAAAGTCCCCTCTTATAGAGAGATCACGGAGCCCTAATTCTGTCACAAATGGGGCTAGTTGGGCCTTAATACACTCAGTCCAACTCTCTTACAAGTCCAGATCGCCCCCGACATTCTCCCTAGGGGTGTCCCTAATCTTCCTAAGTCTTTTTCCTCACCCCTAGCAGGTTCCATTCCACTTGATCTTTACTGCCCCTGGGCGAGTCCCTCTAGGGGATGGGGATCTCGCTCAGTCCACAAGACATCGAGCTTAAAGTATGAGAGCGCAGTGTGTCTTTAAAATGCCTTGATCGTCGATTCTTTTCAATTCCTAGTCAATCGCCACTAGGTAAACGTCTTTCACCCAGTCCACAAGACACTGAGCTTGAAGTATAAGAGCGCAGTGTGTCTTTAGAAACTTGCTCGCCTCTATCATTGCATTGGAGATTCCTCAAGCAGATTTCCCTTTGCTATTTTCCACTTGCTACGACGTTCCTCGGTTGGCAGTTTCGACAAACGTGCAGAAACTATTCCCAAGTTTCAAGTTACAATAGCTTCTCCGCCAAGGGAATCACACTTTGCTCGCCTATCTTCTTTATCTATTGTACTTCGTTGCTCGCCGTATTACCTCATTAATTTGTTTGCACGCCTTTTGTCTTTGTTTTTCATTTTACCTAATCTCTGACATTTCGCCAGAAACACAACAATTCAAGTTAGCAATAATTCAAATTTTTTCATGGTTTTGGTATACCTTTAACAGCTTTTGGCCTGGCACGCCAGCTGTTCTTCCCATTTCCGGCCAAGCCACGTGCCTCATCGTTTCCCGTCCCCTGGCGAATGTCACACTCGCACTAAACCGTCACATCAATATCGAATCAAGTCATTAAAAGCTTCGCATCTTCCCAAGGTTATAATCATTAGGTGTTTCAATTTCCCCCCTTAATTCAAACGACGTGCGCGTCCAGGCGACGCGCCCCATACCAAAGGTTTTTCTTTTGGCTATAAAAACCCCTCCATAACTTCATTTACCACTTTTACTGCTGAGACTTTTGCTCCTCCATCCCTTGCTCCAAAATCTCTTATCTCCCTTCGTGCCAGTGCTCCCTGCTTTTGAGTTTTCTTCTCCCTTTAGCCCCGAAACACCGTCTCCTCCGGTGAGTCCCCTTTCCTTCCACCTTTTGTGTTTGTCTTGTGTTTTCCATTTTATCCTTTCTTTACACTTTTCTCTCTGCAATTCCGATCTCAATGGAGTCTAATAATCTTGAAAATAACACCAATGTGGTAATTTCGTGTCGGAATCTAACCATGCGTCAACCTTCGGCGGCGGGACCTTTGTATCGCCCCCTCCCCCTTCATCTAGAACCTTAGGAGAAATACTGAAGAATCAAGCGCCATGATGCCATTTGTAAGACCCCGAAATAAATGACTAGTTTATTTATTTAATTTCATTATATTAATTAATTGAGTGTTTATAATCTATTATTTTTAAGTTATTTTCCTGACTCGATTTTAATTATGAATCAAGGAAATCATTTAAATGATAATTAATTTCAAGATATTTTATTTTCTATAGTTTCATTGAAAATAGAAATAATATCATTAGTCTTCTTATTTTTAATAAGCCATAACTTTTGTTTTATTCAATAAACTCAATTCAACGCTCCGTGAGCTATATGACAATTGTCTTTTCTCTCAAATGATGATAAGTACTATTGTCATTTTCTTATAATTTATACTTAGCTTATACGCATAATATGACGACGTCATATTTGTTCTAATTGTCTCACAGTTATTCTTTAGCTCAGTTTCTACTTATTTCTTAGTTTATGAATCATTTTATTTTGCTCAAAGTGATTCAAATTTATATTTCATCATTTCATAGAGTTCCTCATAATTTTTGATATAGTAATATATCATCTTTATATTTTTTTCTTAATTCTATGAGTTAAATCATTTAGTGTCTAAATCAATTTATACCAATTTACAAAATATCTTTCCTAAATATCTATCCATCCTTATCCCTCCACCAATCCGTTCCTATCCTCACTCTGTCGACATCTCTCTCTCATTACACTTTTCATTTTCCCTTCCTTCTTCTTCTTCTGCAGACCCATTTCCTACTTCTTCTTCTATATATATTATGTCTTCTTCTCCTTTCTTTTCATTTTTCTTTCTTTTGTGCAGCAAACACCACCACCAACATATATCAATTTTATCTCCATTCACCTCACAAAATATGTATCCTCACGCTGCTCTCTGTTTCTCCCACTCACGATTTCTTCTCCCATCATCACCAATATTTTCTTCTTCTTTTCTCCTCCTCCTTATTTCTCCCAAGTTGCAGCACCAACACCAACACCATGTTCTCCTTCCTCTCACCATGGACGAACCACCATGGCAGCACCTCAACCATCATCTTCTTCTCCATTCACTTGCAGCAGCTACACAACTCCATCCCCATCACCATGCTTCTTATCTTCCACCATGAAACAACCATGGAAGCCAACCACCTCCATGGCCACTCCTCTTTTCTCATGGCCGAGTGCCACAACCACCACGCATACAAGCTCCAGCAAAGGTCACTTCTCCAACCACCATGGACGGCCACACCTACAACACGCACAACCATGCCTCCTGCCTTCATGAGCAAGCCGCCAACACTCCTTCCTCTCACGTGAAGGCCACCAACGTTAGCCATCACCACCGCTGGTCACAACAACCACCACCTTCCAGCCGAGAACACCATGGCGAAGCTCCATGAACAAAAACAGAGGAAGCAAGACGAAGAACAGAGGAGAACGACATCGCCGACGCCGCCGACATCGTCAACTTCGGCCGTCGATTCCGGTGTACTCGGACCTCCGCTCACACCGAGGTTAGTACCGTTGGAACCCTTGCGGCGTCCACAACAAAACCCATATTCCGGATCGTCGTTCCGCCGCCGTCGACCGCCGCTGCTGCCGCCTTCGGGAGCTCTTTCCGGTCAACTCCGGCGACCGATGGAAAAACGGAGGATACTGCTACGATTCTTGCCGTGAGGAGAGCAAACCACTATTTTCAATTTCATATTTGGGTTATTTTATTCGACGACCCCGACGACCACCGTCGACCTTCGGCTGAACTTTCTGGGCAAACCGTCGACTCTTTGGGGAAATGGACAGCGCTGTTGAGTTCCTGGCCGCGAAAGGGTGAAGGAACAACCTTCCTTTGTGTCTTCGGCGACAATCCCTCCGTCAACCCCGTGAGCCGCAACTTTCTCTAACGACCCTTCGCCGACAAGTTTCCGAAACTTTATTTTCGTAAGCCTTCAACTCTTGTATATGTTTTAGCCTCGAGTAAGCAAGTTTTAAAGAAAAATAAATATTTTTATTGCTATTGTGAAAATTGAAGTTTAACAGTTGATTAGGGAGAAGTTGCGATTTGCTTTACAAAATGATTTAAATTTCAAAAGAGATATGTACTCTATTATTTTGTTGTAACTGTTGACTGAGAAAGAGTCGTTTAAATTGCGTGTGCTTCTGGTCAATTGTCTAAAGTCGTAGTTAAGACCTTGAGTTAGTGGGTTAACTTAGTTAGTAATTTCGTTAAGTGTACTTATGAAGGGTACGAATGACGGGAGCGCTTGGCGACGAAGCCAAATAATAAAAGGAAGCAAGACGACGCGGGAAAACAAAGATGTGATCGAAATGAAGTCACCGTTTAGGAAGAAAATTGGCTAAGGTAAGGGTAACTCAGTTTTAGAGCGTCTTTGAGTCTTGCATGCTTTTATCGCACTGCCTGTGTTTGAGATGAAGATGTTTATATTGATTGGCAGATGATTATGATTATTATGCTTGCTTATGTTGACTATTTCTGAGGCTTGTGCCAAATGTTTTCTGAAGGCTTCGGCCGAGTAAACTTATTGAGACGTGTGTCTCCGTTTTCTGAGAGGCTTCGACCGTTTACTGGTTTCTGTCATTGAATTGAGTTGATTTATGTTCGTTGATAATAGGAATAACATGTGGTTACTCCGAATAAATCATTGGTTTGGGCATTGTGGTTGATTGACTTGGCATATAGGGCTTGGTCTTGAAGTGACAATGTGGTGGTGATTGTCCCGTCTTTTAAGGCGTTATAAAGTGGCGGTGTAGTGGTGATTGTCCCACGTGATCGTCCCATCTTTCGGGATGTCCTAAAGTGGCAGTGTGGTGGTGATTGTCCCACGTGACTGTCCCGTCTTTCATGGGCGTTATTAAGTGGCAGTGGAGTGGATATTTTACAGGACTGTCCCGTCTTTCATGGGCGTTATTAAGTGGCATTTAGGGGGTTCGTTCTCCGTCTGTCCCGTCTTTTATGGGCGCTATTTGGTGATAGTTCAGGGGAGTCTGTTTCCCGCTCTGTCCTGTCTTGAGAGACACTATTGATCGATCCATTTTGGTAGCAGCATATAGTTGCATTATAGGGAACTAACACTTGACCCTATGTTGTTGGATTTTGGTTATTGGTTTATTGATATTATATTGTTGTGGTTTTTGATATCTGATTTGATGTCATATGTTAAGTTGTTGATATACGAGTTTAGTTATGTTGCTAGTTCATTTACCATGATAGGTAATTAAATTTGAATAGCATGATTTTCTCTTTCATACATGGTATTTGCATGGAGTTAACCATTTCTATTTGCTACTTGTTGTTTGGGCGCTTAACGCTATTAGGCGATGGAGAGCCTTCCGCTGAAGCTTAGCCGATCGAGTTGGAGACTGTGACCGTGGGCGGTCGTGTAAAGGTGGATGAAGCAGTTGCTTCTTCCTTTTGGTGGACTATGTCTGAGTTTCCTTCCCCATCTGAAAACTCTGTTGTTTAAACTTTATCTCTGCCACTGTTCCAGTGAGCGTACTTATTTTGGAAACCTGCTTACGATATTGTATGACACTATTATTATATGTCGGGAACGGGTTGTTGAATAAAGTCTGTGTTATGTATTCAATTAAGTTCAGTTGTTTCGAAAAGGAAAAAAAAATATATTGTATTTTCTTAGGATTACGAAATAGTCCTTAGATTTTGTTAGGTAACTAATGTGACTCCTCAGTGATAAATTGGGGCGTTACACCATTGTATGAAAAAGTTAAAGGGTTTTGCCACGGCGAGTATGACAAGCAATTGCGCGTCATCGGGTGTAAAGAGGACGGGTTCCCTTTCTTTCGTAGAATTCCTAATGATCCTGCCGCCCACTTTTTCCATGTTTATGACTTTCTCTTCACTGACTTAGGCATCAAATTCCCTTTTTCCCCTTTCTACTGTGAAGTCATCAACTACATCAACGCTGTCCTCGTCCAATTACATCCTGATGCTTGGGCATTCATGTGATGCTTTGAAATTGTGTGCGGCGCCATTTGCTTGATTCCCTCTATCACCCACTTCTTCTACTTCTATGACGTTGATCGCAAGTCCTTGCTGAATTCGGGTTAGGTGTCCATAAAGGCGAGGCCCGGCCGCCGACGCTGCACTCTTTTCAAGAGCAACACCAAGAATGCCTTCGCCCGAAGGTTTTTTAGATTGATCGTGCACCGGGATTACTCCGATCTCTTCACTCATAAAGATGGGACCACCCGATTTCCATTTTACTGGACTGAAAACCTCGTGGGAGTGATTGAGGTTTCCGATGATTCTTGGTGGGAAATCCGCAAGTGTACGAATCCACCCGGTTTTAATTATCGAACCACATGAATTGTCAGTGAATGAATTCAGTTCAAGCCTTGAGTATGAAGGTTTGTTTTATTGAAAAAGAGATATGTCGAAGTAGTAATAAGGAAAAAGGAAAATAAAAAGACAATTCAGAAAATAACATGTTTTGGGTTCTTGTTCAACTAGTCAATTCAAGCACATCATTCTAAGCACATGAACTCATGAATCTATCCTTGATGTTATAGCCTACGCAACTACCTATCGATGTCTCGCATAGATAATTTTTTCAAACCAAAAGATAAGCTCAATTCCTTGTGTACTTAAACATTTGTTTGAAGCATAAAGATTATAAAGTTCAGGCCAACAAACCTCAACCCTTCCTATATTCATAGTAGTCAAGACAGAAGAGGTAATCTCAAATCGGTTCCCTAATCTATAACAAACTTCAGTTCCAATTATAGAAAAGCATAAAGCAAGCATGCATACAAGCTTAGATTGAAATTCAGAAAATGAGATTCAAGGGAAGAAGAAGAACATGTGGGAAATAACTTAAGATTATAACTCAAATATAAAAAGTATTACAAAGAAAACCAAAGCAATAGAAGAGAGATTAGCCAAGTGCTAAGAACCTGAATTACAAGCTTGGATGCCTTCTCTCAATCACCTAGATGCTCCTCTACCTCTGAACTTTTGTAAAAATGGAATAGATATCCAAAATTTTAAAAGAAAACCACTAAAAACCTATTTATAGGCAAAAGAGTCGAGTTGGGGCGCTTAAGCGCTGCCCTGGGGCGCCTAAGCGCTCCCTAGGCAGAAGCCAGCAGCCCACCATCTGGAAGGCTGGCGCTTGAGCGCCAGCTGCTCGCTGAAATGAATTTTTATCTTTTTTGTAACCCCCTTTGAATGCTTCCATCAATTCTCCATGCTCCTTGGCCTTCCTTCTTCAGTAGTTACCATCTGATTACTTTGGACAAAAGCTAGAGAGAAATATCTAGAAACTCAAGAGGTTAATAGCACAATAATCCTCACATTGAGTGGAAAACACATGCAAGTCCTAAACTTACTTAAAATGCAAGAAAGGTCCCTATAAAACTACAAAATTACTAAACTAATGCAAATGCACAAATAAAAGTAAAAATGCATGAAACACTACATAAGACTCTACAAAAAGACTCAAAAGAAGCAAGGAAAAACCCTAAAAAGTAGGACAAAATCCGGGTCATCAATTCTCTTACCCATGAAGATAAGAAAGTCACCGCCTTCCTCGCCAAATTCAACATGCTTGACAATGTGGTTCTCTTGAACGTTGCTAAATACGAGGCGACAAACAAATTTCTAGGCAGATACTTAACCGCATTGTCTCTCCTTTTCTTTTCATTTTACTCGCCATATTCTAACTTTGTTTTTGTTTTTCCAGCCCACATGGATTTCACCGATGAAGCATTGCACGCTGCCCTTAACTAGTCTCACAATTAAGAATTGTTAATAACAATTCTTTGAATTTTCACATGTAGTGAGTGTTTGGATTAGCATTATTAAAAGGGTTAAAAACTATAACCGTCCCTGTACTTTGAGCGAGTTTTGAAAACCGTCCCTCGCCGGAAAATTATCTGAAAACCATCCTCAAACTTTGAAAAACAATATCAACCCGTCCCTACGGCCACCATAGCTCCGGCAACCCCCCTTATGTGGCATTCCACGTCAATTAATGAGATGATGTGTATTTTTTATTATTATTTAAAATAAAAAAAATTCCTAATTATTTTATTTAACCCAATTATCCTAAATTAACCATAAATCCCCAAATTAACCCTAAACCCCCTTTGAACTCAGAAATCTTGCAAGGTTCCATCTTTGTACATTCTGCATTGAACATCGTTCTTGAAACAGAGTAAAAATAGAGCTGGGGAACAACGGGTTCGTGCCTCACCAACACAGCAAGAAAAAGGGGTGGATCATAACAAAGGAAAAAATCAGAAAAATGGCTCCTTTCAGCTGGGAACAGCACTACTAGTATTGTAGAAACAGAGTAAAAACAGAGCTCAGTTCAGTTCAAGAACAATGTTGAAGAAGAGAAGGAAAACACTGCATCAGAAGCAGATTGTGGAACGTACAATGCAGATTGTTGGGTGGGGGCTGGAGAGGGAAGAGAACCAAAAACCACTGCCACCGCCCCCAACCTCACGCACCACCACACACCACCAAGCCCACCCACCACCACGGCACAAACCCATCACCCCCCAACCTCACGCACCACCACGCCCACACACCACCACGCTCACCCACCACCACGGCACAAACCCATCACCCCCAACCTCACCAACCCAGAAACCCATACCCACCTCCAGAGCAAAAACCGACCACCCTTACTCCCACCACCCTCACCCCCATCGAACAACCCCCACCACCCAGAAACCCAAACCCAACCCCACAGATCTGTCAAGAAAACCAGAAAAAAAAAAAGAGAAGAAGAAGAAACTAATAGAGCAACAAGAACATGGGGCTGCAACAAGAAGCAAGAAGAAGATGAAGATGAATGAATATTTTGAAAATGAAGATGAATGGATATTTTGATTCAGGGAGATGAAATGAGATTTAGGTTTTTTTTTATGGAAGGGAAGGAGGTGTGATGAATGAATATTTTGAAAAATTATAAAAAAATAATTAATTTCTAATTAGGAATTTTTTTAAATTTTAAATTATAAAAAAAATCCACGTCGGGCTCTCATTAATTGACGTGGACAGCCACGTAAGCGCTGCCCGGACCTGGGGCTGCCGGAGGGACGGGTCCAAATTATTTTCAATAGTCTGAGGATGGTTTTCAGATAATTTTCCGGCGAGGGACGGTTTTCAAAACTCGCTCAAAATTCAGGGACGGTTATAGTTTTTAACCCTTATTAAAAACAATTTTGGATACACTACAAGAAAAGTCTATTTTAGTGTTAAAATATCAGTGTCAGCCCGACCACAATGCTCATTTTGTTTGTTAGGTTCAGCTCACTTTAAAAATGTGTATTTAGCTCCTTATTATGTCTTTAATAATATTAAGTTTATATAATTTGACAATAAATGATATTCAAATAAATTAAATTTATAATGATAATAATTTGAATTTATATGAAACATCAAATTATAATTAGAAGAAAAATAGTAAAAGATTTAATTTTTTGTTTTTCAAAAATAGGGATTGAAATTTAAAATTTGAAAAGTATTTAATGTTCGCCTTATGACAATTTCACTCTCAGGTGTGAAATATACAAAATGCAATGATTGAAGAGAGATAATGTTAAAAATATTATAATTGGGAGAGTGAGGAGTCACGAGAGTGATTGCCTTACTCTTCAAATTAAGGACTCTAATTTATATGATTCAAAGTAGATTACAGAAGCACATTAGTCACATGCATAATTCTTCAGAGAGAAGCAAGTCTACACGCAAAACATAACCAATCAAATGCTTTCTGAATAATAACTAAACTATAAATATGTACAGCAATGTCATATTCAAAGGATGGAGGGCACCAATAAAATTCAAAGCAGCAAAAACAGAACCTTAATGGTTCAACTTGACTTGATAACATGAGATACCCTTTCGAAGAAGGTGGGGCACATGGTTGGGCTGAACATGATGTCTTCCCTCATCCATTCTGGTGCTACTCTTTCAAATGTGCCTAGAGATAGAACATGGTATAGCAGCTCTACTTCCTCTCCAGATGCTTTGCCAATCCATGATAAACTAAAGGAGTAACCTACAATGATTCCAATAAAAGAAACGTTTTAATCAAACACTTACATTTCCACAAATGTTGAATGACTAGAATTAGACAAAAAGGTTTAGCACTAAAGAAAAGACTCTCCAGAAACTACTAAGATTAGCCGAGTCCATAAGTGACCCACAAAAGAAACAAGAATCCAGTTAAGGTTAACCTTGTGAATTTCTTACAGAACTGAGAAGAAAACAACAAAGTTTTCAGTTAAAAAACCAACAGAAGTGATTCAAAGGATGACTGTGTCTGATCTTACTAAAACTAGAATTGACATTTGTTTGTATAGCTTCCCAAACAAATCCTGTTTGTTTATGCAAAAATTAGATGAGAAAATAGAGACAGGAAAATAAGGAAGATAAAAATATCTTTGGCAACCTTGTATCCAGTTCTCTGTATAGCTAGTTTAATCCAACTATATTACCATCAGTCTCAAGTATGGCCATAGTGCGAAGCGAACATATGAGAATGGGTCAGATCTATTGGTCGACAAACAAGTTAACAACTCTTTTAGAAGGTGCAATAGTAGCTATTGTTGGGCAGATTATGGACAGAGAGACTTTTGTCCCTGGCGCAGCAAGCCTATTGCCTGTATTTTATGTCATTTGAGTTCTGTAATACATTTTTCATCAATTCATTTCTAGTGCTCAATCATGAACCATCTTCACCCACTGTCTAACTTTTTGTGCTGTGTTTTCTTGCTCATCTTTATTCCTGTTTTGATGCTACTTTTTTAATAACTTTAACTCACATTAACTTCAGATCTTTAGTAGCATGTCAATAAACCCAACCGTACTTTTAATATGTTTTTTTCACATGCTTCAGGTAATACAAATCCAGGATCTTTGTACCAGAAAATGTTTTCATTTGCACTTATTTTTCAAAAAATAATTTACCATGACATGAATTGTGAACTTTTGATTAATTAAAGGATAAAACTTAGATCAAGTTCCTTACCTCCATTCCATCAAGTTTATGTGTACTTTTTCAAATTTTGACAATAAAGTCTTAATAAATGACAATTTATTTTTAGAAATAGTTGCACATGTGTCATCACATGATTGGTAAACTTGATGAAATGGATTTAAGGAACTTGATCTAAGTTTCTCCCTTAATTAAATTAAGTAGGTTTTCAATATTTTGTAGTTCCTTTAACACAACCACCATACTTCAGCTATTTATATCCTATGGTTTACATCTCCCTCCCAGACCAATTTGTATGATGGATCCAAGATACGGTTCGTAGTGGCATGGTAAATTTTCACTTCTAAGATGAACTGAGCACTCCTCTAGGTAAACTTACACTCCATATATTCCAATTACTTCTACTTAAATGAAAATCATGCACATCCAAAACTTATTCCCCAAATCTCTAGCTTCCAATATATTCATTTTCTTGACTCTCCATTTGGGACTATATCATATCATATGCAAAATATGCATCATGTCACTCTTTGGTATGTCCAGGAAGCACATCCAAGACAGTCAAAAAGAGTCCAATACTTATATGAAAATCTTTTGTTTTAACCTAAGTTCTCACATTAGGCGTGGCCCCATCATACATATCTTCTATTGTTCTATTATGTACTACTCAAAATCCTACTAAAGTATTAGTTGCTATTTCAGGATGTTGGTCTTTCCAATTTCAATTGCACGATTTTGGTCCATCGACTTCAAATGCTTTCAAACAGTCCAATCATAATCTCGTTATTGTTGGCAATGTCCACACTAGCCTCCCTTGCATCACCCACAATAGCCCTCAAACCCGTATCTAATGAAAGCATTTTAAAACTCGTGCAGCAATTTTAAAGTTGAGGTTATATTGTTGGACCCTATTTTAAGTATTTTAAAATTAAAAGGACAAAAATTCTACAACTGAAAATGAGAGAACACAAATATCATGCAATAAATGTCACAGCTTGATATATAATAGTAACCACTCTTAAGCTAGTCCAGCTCATGAAAGTATTTTGAATCTTCTAAACACCATATATCCTCATTTCCCATTTCTTTAAACTTTGAAGTTTAAACTACCCACAATATTGTGATCTTGCCAGATCATCTAATTGCTAAAATTATATTTATAAGCATTTCAGTACTAAATGATATGGTTGATTGACATCCTATTGCACCATTGACCAGGATATGTTCACTTGAATTGAACCAAAGTCTAAAGAAACAATTTGTAAAACTCCATCTGTTCACAAGGTAATAGGCGATCAAATAGAGCAGAGTGCTAATCTTTCAAAATCTTCCTAACATATATCCATATTAAAACAATATAGACAACCATATTAGCATTCCAAATTAACTCAAAAACAAGGTATAGTAACTAATAAAAACTAATAAGATTAACAAATAATAAGTCAGAATTCAAGTGTACAATTCAAAAGTGAGTTACCGCTTGATTGATGGAGTGCAGACAGGCATACTCGTCCAGTTTGATCCTGGGTGCATAATTTCATGCCCAATGCATGCTCAAAAAGAGCTTTGATAAGCCAGTTACAATGATCACTTTCCTGAAGATCAATGCCTGTGTAACACAATGAAGGTTAGATAAAATATGCCAAAATCTAAATAAAACAATTCACATATAAAGAATCATGAATACTGGTTGCTAACACCAACCTGATTGATCATTTGCCTTAGCACAGCATTCCAGCAGCTTCACAACAAAATGTCAGGATATTAAGGTGCTTACATTTTCCACCCAAATGAACAAAATGAGATGTGCATATATAATATTATACATACATGCTCACATATACACTTCAAATTTTAGGTTTTGAATGTTCACCTTATCGGAAGCCGTCTCCTTGCACAAGTTTTGTGGTGTTACTATCTCCGTAGAATAACCTTCACTATTTTCACACGATATATACCTTTCTTCTTTTTCCAATGCATCCTTCCCTTTACGTTTCCTTGTCACTCTTCCAGAAGTGCTATTGGAATTATCCTTGAATTGATCATCTCCAGTGACCTTACTACTTTTATTTGAACCACCAGAAGTTCCTTCCTTCAGCAGCTTCTCAATTTCTTCAATAAGAGCTTCATCTGCCAAAAGTTCACACCCAAATTTTTATAAAACATGAATCAATTAAAATGAGATCAATTTAAGGGCAGGGGTCCAGGGGAGAATACTGTGGTTAACTTCCATTCACAAATCACATCAAATAATAAAACAATCACATTCAAGCGTGGAATAAAGATTCCCATGAAAGTTCCAAAGAAGAACATTAACTAGTAGCTAACATAATGTTAAACCTTGCTTTACTACTTCAATAAGGACTTACCAGAAAATATGAAAAGTAACAAACAATTTCAAAGTGACAAGCTAAAAAACAAAAAGTTAGTTACATGAAATGAAATTCATGCAAGTCAGAACACACCTGGACGATTACTAACTTATAAAGTTCTTTGTTTATTTGTGATGAAGATATGTGAATATATCATTGAAAGTAAAAATCAGGTTTACTCTGCCAAATAAGGAAATATTGTCTGATATAAGCTGTTAAGCGCAATTTTTAATCTCATAACCTATCTAATATCAAAGATTTGGTTAGCAACATTTTTTAAACCAGCACGCACGGGGTATTGCCGGTAACTATCTCAGTTAAGTAAATGCCTAGCAAAAGGATAACAGAAATGAAAAATGTATATTATGCGAAAGTTAACAATAAGACTGATCATAACATAATCTTCAGAGGAAGAGGGATGCAAATGCAAGAGGTTGAAGATATGTATGTGCTACGAATAGCTTGGTGGGTAAAAGATGCTTGGCCAAGATGCCCATACGACATTGAGGAGCTCACAAGAAACTTGGGAAGCATTCAGTTTTCCACCTCTCAATCTGTTCCTAGACATGTTTCTTGGCTCCCCCCGGATATTGGGATGTTGAAGTGTAATGTTGATGGAGCATCCAAAGGTAATCCCGGAATCAGTGGGGTTGGTGGTGTTATTAGGGACTCAAATAAGAAGTTCCTGGGGTATTTTGCACTTGGAATCGGGTTTGGTTGGGCTTACGAAGCCGAGGTAAAAGAAATCCTACAAGGGCTGTTATTCTGTCAACAATTCCTATTCAGGAATGTGATTCTTGAAAGCGATTCCACAACGGCGATTGGATGGGTAGCTTCAAGAGACAAAAGGCCTTGGAAGCTGATTAATGAGCTGAATCAAATTGACCTACTGATGAAAGAAGTCAATTGCATGGAAATAAGTCATATTTGATCTTTCAAAAAAACAATAAGACTGATCAGAGATCCAGAAACCATGACTGCAGACAGCAGGTGATAAGATGCACAGAGGCGGTAAAAGAAAATAAAGAAAACCATAAAAAATGAATGAATTATGGTCTATCTCAAATTATATAATTAAAATTAACATTTACCCTGCTTTGGATGTACTATAAAAGAATTAAATTAAACCTCACAGACGTGCACAAAAAAATCCTTTAGTTTAAGCAACTTACATTATTCCACTAATAAATAATTAGTGGCAACATTTTAATTTTAAACAATAAAAAAAGTTAATCTTTAAACATCTCAAATCATTAAGAAAAATTTAGGAAGCAATAGCATGATCTACATGAAAACAAATTAAAACCTTGTAAGAAGTATTGTTTCCAACAATTACTTTAATCATCATTGAGAGCATCAAGAACTATGAAAAGTTCTTCTTTGTCACCATCTGTACTAGAGTTATTCAACAAGTATTTCAAGAACCATAAAAATAATTCAGAGTCTCACTTTTCTTGCTTTCCTCCGTCAAAAGCCTTTGATAATCAGCTACTTGTTTGTCTTTAGCAAGCCTGCACAGTAGTAACATATTTGAGTCTTCCAAAGTCCACACAAGAGCCACCAGCGCAAATAAACAAAAGAAATTCAAGGAAGTTTGCAGAACAAAATACAAAACCGAAAAGAAAAAAAAGAGGTGAAATTGCAGAATACATGCCTAACTGAAACCACTTCATTTCTCAATTCATTCAATTGTCCATGCAGCTTGTCATTTTCGCTCTTCAAGTGCTCTATCAACTCTTCCGCAGCTGCAAAATGGGGTTTGACAATAAGGTAAACTAGTTCGCACAAGCATTAAGAATAACACTGAAATAGTGCCTAAGTTTTCTGAATCATCATATTCATACCAGATAAAGATTAGTAGAACTATGAATTCCATCTAAACCTAAAGTCTGCAAAAGTTCAGCACCAATATGCACATTTCCTTTACATATAGGTTTTGAATATGTATGATGTACTTGATACCGATATGCTTGGATAATTCACATATACATATCTGTTACGTGTCCAAAAAGCCATTTTTAAGGGAAAAAATGTCAGATTCTGGCACAACTAGATGCTTTAGGATACAGTAATACAGCTTAACCCCATTTATCTAAACACATGACTCTTCAGTTTCTCTTGCAAGACACAAATTTTTTCTTGTGGCCCGGCATGAATGAAACTCACAACTCTTTACATCTTTGCTCCACGCCCAACTGCCCATATGTGTATGCATCATCTTCTGTTCTCCGCCTAAGTCCATTTCAACGCATGACCCTTTTCATCCTCAGGTCGTTGCACAATTGTGACTTCAAAACTTAGTTGCCGATTACTTTTCTCCCACAGTTATATTGCTACATAATTGTAGTCACCTTCAATAATTCTAATACTCCAAAGTTCGAACACACAACGTGCAGTCAGCATGAACCAAAATCTATTTCTATGAAATACTAATGTCTACGCATGTTTTTGGTTCAGAATTTCTGGAACTGCAATAATAAATTTTATGATTTATGAATTTTTGTTATGCCCATATATATTTTATATGCATATCTTAAATGTATCGTATTTCATCTCAGCACCATTCCCCCAAGAATGAGGCAAATCCCCACACAACTGGCTGTTTCATATTTTTTCCATTTTGAATATTCAAAAGTAGAAATTAGGGAACAAGAACAGGACTAGGCAGAGAGTTCTCCATAACAATTCATTTAACCGAAGAACTCTCATGTTATCTCAAGCTGGTCAAACTCATGTCTTCTAAACACTTGCAAACATGGAAAGAAAAGAAGAAGAAACATTACCAGATAAGTAACTCATGAATTTCACTTCTTGTTCTTTATTTAGCTGATCAATCTCAGAGATTTTCTTAGTCTGAAACAAGATAGAAAAAACAAACACTAAGAATCAAATAATGAAAACCGAACAAGCTATGTCTAAACCGAAGAACAAAGAAAACTAAACCGTAAACATCTCCACGCGAAAACAAGAGCGTCTCTTAGCGAAGATGCGTGAGAGAGAGATAGAGAGAGAGAGACCTTGAGTTTGGTGTACTTGTCGTAGAGCTTTTTGTACAGAGTCTCCATTTTCACTGCACCAAAATTCAAAAAGCACAATTTGATTTATGCAGTAAGCACAATTTGCCTTCACAATTTACATCAATGCGAAATGCAGAATACGATAAATCAGAAGACGAGCAATTGAATAAAAATACTGAAAATTGAGAGAGTTGGATACGAAACCAGAACAAGGAGTTGGAGGCGAACCCTAATCGAATACTGGAGAGTGGAGATGAAGTTAGAACAATTGAATATACGGCTTCGAAAGCCCTCTTCCACAATCTTCAGCGAATTTCCGAGCGAATGGGAGGAGGTAGGAGCAGATCTGGATACGACGGGTTTGAGAGGTTAGAGGCTCACGGCGGCCACCGTGGACGGTGGTGCTTGTGGTGGCTCAGGGTGGGGATTGTGGAGGCGAGAGAAGGGAAGCGGAAGCGGAAGAGGAAGAGTGCGGTGAGGGAGGTTGTGAGGGTGCGCGGTTGCCGGATTTGGGGTTCAGAGAGGGGTTGTCGGAGGAGACGGAGAGGAAGAGTGAGGGAAAATGGCCAGGGTCTTTTGCAACGGATACTTAATTTTTTTAAATTAATATATATACAATTTTTTAAATCTAATTTTAGGTTTATTCACACTTTTGTCTCCCAGATTTCTCAATTGTGTATAATGGATCCCTAAACTTTAAAAATAATATTTTGGTATCCTACGCCACGTTAGGCTCCTAACAACTTTGAGGGTAAATATGTAATTAAGCTAACAAATTAATTAAAATATAAAAAAATGCTGAAAAATATCTCATTATCATCAATATCCCCTCATCATCTTCATCACCTTGCTCAAAAAACCCCAGAAAAGAATATCTTCCTTTCTCAAACATCTTTATCTTCTCCAATTTTTTTCCTAGAACATTAAGTAATATTTTTCAAACCCAAAACATATTACCGAGGTGCATTTTAAATTAGATTGTTAAATTTTATGTTCAGAGAGTTTGATGACTCATTTTCTAACATTTTCTTATGCTTTGTTGTTAAAGGGTTACGTGTGATCTACATTAGGGGTTTTGATCGACTGAAACTACGTAGTTTCTCGAATAGTAGGGACTGAGTTCAAACTTTGCTCAAGAGAGGGATCATTTTCAAACTTAGCGTACTATACAGGGACTAAAATCTTATTTGACCTAAAAATAAAATAAAATATAATATAATACTTTGAAAAAAAAGATAAGAACTCAAACCACATTCACACCTACCTTGGCTAATCCATGAACTTGACTAATTAAGCTTCAATCAGAAGTCTTAGAGAAGGATTTGTACATTGTGTCGGCTACTTGTCTTCAATGAAGAAAGATGAAACATATTCTACGAATTGAAGCAACAAGGGCTGACAGTGGCGGAGCTAGGAATTTTTTTGAGCCTGGGCAAGATTAAGTCTAAGACTAATTGCCCACACTTGACATGTGACCTAAGATTTTAAATTGCGGTTGCGGTCACAGTTTCAGGTGCTGCGGTTGCGGAAATTACGGGGTTGCAGCATAAATAGCGTGTTGCAATGACAAATATGTCTCATTCTCAATTAATCACATAACCCAAATATATAGTTACATTTTTTGTAGTGCCATTCTTAACAAATAAACCGCCGCTAAAACCCCGAAATTTTTGTAGTGCAAGTTCATAGTTACCTGGTTCGTCATACGCTTTGATACGTGGTACGAGTACGCGGTACATGACTTGTAAATTATGCAGTAAAGAAGGGGTATATAGATTAATATCAACAATATAATTAATATAAAAGGCTTGCACCATTTTTTTAACTCTATAATTAATATAAATTAATTTATTCATTGAATTTCATTATATTAATGATAGTATATGAATAAATTAATTAATTTCATTAATTCAAAAATAATATATGAAAAACATACATGTGGTTTGCAACTTCCAAGAATATAACAAAATAAAAAATATCATGTAGTTAATAAAAATACTTATAACAAAATGTAGTTAATAAAAATAAATAAATGTAGTCAATTTTACATTAATTTATTTTTCCAATTCCCCTCTATCTTTACCTCACGTTCCCTCCTTCATTTACTGAGTGATTAGATTCATTCCAAAATAGACTCCTTCCTATTTAGGTCCAGGAAATGTTTCCATTCCTAATATTAATTAGACTAAAAAATCAGGACCACACAAATCAAATTATTTACGTTTCTTTCCTAATTCTCTAATTATCCTCTGTTTCCTTTCTCTTTCACCTTACCCAGTCACACATCAGAAATTCTCACTTCCCCTCCCCAAAGTTACACGACCTTTGCTCTTTCTCCACTATCCCTCACAGTGGTCGACACCATCTACATCACGTCTTCAGTACCGTCCACGGATCTACATGCAAGAAGCAGATACAGGTTTTGCTGAGATCTACATGCAAGAAGGGATTTTTTTCAGGGCTGAACAGAGCACTTTGGATCTAGAAATTGAAGGACAGATGATGAAGCCATGAAGGAAAAAATGGTACAAAGGGAAAGGTAAAAAACTCCTTTGAGAGAACCCATTCAGGGAAGATTCCCTCTGATGCTTCAACCAAAATCGAGCCTGCCCTTGCTCTGTAATCGATTCTCAGTGCAAGAAACCCTTCATGTAAATTTTGTTGAGGATCCACGGAGCTACACCTCACCAACTCTTCACTCACTCACTCACTCACTCACCCACCCTCCCACCGCCTCACTCCCTCACCTACAGCGACACATCTGTCTCCCTAAATTTTGCCCTTTCTCTCTTCTATTTTTTGGTCCAAAAACTGACCTAGTCCAAAGAAAAAATTAAAAAAAATTCCTAGAGCCAGGGCAAAGGCCCAGGCAAGCCAGGTGGTGAATCCGCCTATGAGGGCTGAATCTCAATGGATCGTGGTAGCAAGGTCACTTTGCCACTTACAATACCTCATCGCGTATTTAAGTCTTCTGCAAAGGATTCTACCCGTCGCTCGATGGGAATTGCGCTTCAAAGATGTCCCGCAAGGTGTATCCACCTAGCGAGTGTCGAAGATGAAATATATTCTAGAGGGTAAAATAGAAAAATAAATAATATTTTTCTAAAAATTAACAAAATTAACTGTATGTTTAATATGTATTTCTTCTCTATTCGAACAATTAAATTAGGATGGTTTTTGTTAATCAATTTCTGTTTGTGACTTTTGTAGAGTTGATCTAATTATATAATTTTTTAAAAGTGACCTAATTATAAATGGTCTACTAAGAATTTGGTCAAACAATCCTACACCTTGACTTATATATTTTAGTTCAAATTAGCTCTTTCCGGTGAGGAAACGTACTAACATGTTTTCCACCATGTATGATTAGAGTTAGTTAATGATTAGGGGCCGTTTGTATACTGTATTAGACATGATAGTATAAGTTTATATAATGCATTATGAATTTATCTATTGTTTGGTGCTCACATTGTATTGTATAAGTTTATACATCAATCTCTTCTTATACATTAAAATGATGAATTATTTAATCTACCCTATAGATGATGGATATGACATGATAAGGATGTGATGTATAAACTACTTGAATATATTTAATCAACCTCCACCACCACCATCGCTGCCGCCACTACCACCACCATTGTCGTCGTCACCACCACCGTCGCAGCCACCACCACCACGCTCTACCACTGCCACTATCGTTAATACCGTCATCGTTATCGCTACTACTACCACCACCACCCTCCACCACCATCGCCACCACCGCCCTCCACCACCCTCCACCACTGCCACCATCGTTGATACCGTCATCATTATCTCCACCACCACCACCCCTCCGCCACCACTACTTCCACCACCACCATCGCCACAACCACCACCGCCGCCCCCACCACCACCACCACTGTTGCCACCACCCTCCACCACTGCCACCATCGCCGCTACTACCACCACCGTTGTAAGACCCTGAATTAAATAACTAGATTATTGATTTATTTTCGATTTATTAATTTAATTGAGTATTTATATTCTATTGTTTTTATGTTTGTTTATGGCAAGTGTTCCATTACAAAACTTTTGACTGTAAGATCGATATGTTTCGCTTTCCGGAAATCCGATAAAGTTAGACCTTATCTCCGCAGGGACTTGCGAGACCCTGAACCGTGTTCGAAGCTCCTTTCGGAGTTTTTGTCCGCGTTGTTTTAATCCTTTCATCTCTATAAATCTTTTCCGTGAATGAAGTTTTCTCATCCGGAGAATATTTCCTTAATCAGTTTTGTGTCAGATTTTGGAGCAGGTCGTTTCCAAAATATTTTCTCCTCAAATGATAATAATCACTATTGTCATTTTCCTATAATTCATACTTAGCTTAAACGCATAATATGACGACGTCATATTTGTTCTAATTGTCTCGCAATTATTCTTTAGCTCTGTTTCTACTCATTTCTTGGTGCATGAATCATTTTATTTTGCTTAAAGTGATTCAAATTTATATTTTATCATTTCATAGAGTTCCTCATAATTTTTGATATAATAATATATCACTCTTATATTTTTCTCTTAATTCTATGAGCTAAATCATTCAGTGTCCAAATTAATTTGTACCGATTAGTAAATATCTTCTCATTTATCCTTGGATATCCCTCCTCCACGTCCCACATGTCAAGGTACCACCAATCAGATTTCCAACCTCTCATTCTCGTCCACTCTCTTTGACTTTTCCTTCTTTCTATTCATAATATCTTTCTTTCTTCTTCTGCAACAAACTTCTCTTTTCTTCTTCTTCCTCTTTTCTTTTATTCCTTGCAGCACTTCTTCCTTCTTTCATTTCTTTTGCTGAAGCACCCACACCACCATGGTACCTCTCACTCACGTCCCCTTCTCCCTCTCCACGAGATGCTACTGCTGGCCACCATCACCATGTCTTCTTCCTCTCAACACCATCGTCCCTCCTCCTCACCGTGGCTGTATGTCCAGCCAAGAGCCACCACCACCTTGACTTTTCTTCTCCTTGGACAACCAACCCATGAGCCACCACCATATACAAAAGCTCCGACCATGGCCACTCCAAACAGCCATGAACACGCGAGCACCACAGCCACCGCTGGTCACCACCGCCACGCCTCCTTTCATGAGCGAACCACCATGTCTTCTCCAATCTTCAAGGCTGAAGCCATTTTTCCTCAAAGCTTTCCTTTTTCGTGCTTTTCTCCTCTCACACAAAGAACAAACAAGGTAGCTTATGTCAAGGGCTTCAAACCTATGCTTTTAGTTTTCAATTTGGTTAAGTTTTGAAAATGTTGTGCTAAAAAGTTGTTTGGACCTCTTTCTACTCTTTGCTAAGCTTAATCTTTATGTGGACAGTCTTGTGGTGATGCAAAGTTTTTGAGGAAAAGATGAGAAAAGCTTGTTATGTGACTGTTAAAAATTAAGTTTTGAGTTAGTGATTCTAGTATGTTATTTCTAGTGGTAATAGCTTTCTATTAATGTAAATGTTTTATGAAAAAGTTGAAATTTTACTCATAAGTGATTTTGGAAAAAAATAGCTTTTCATAGAAAGGGTTGGAAAAGATTGTTCTTGGAATTTTTCTAAGCTTAGGCATGTAATTTATTTTGGGAAACATCAATTCTTGAAAATTTCTTAAATTGTATGAAAAGAATTTTGGGGCCTAAAACACAACATGCTTAGAAGTTTTGGGTTAAACTTGAGTTTTAAAAGTCTTGAGGTTTGTTTGATAAATTTATTAAAGATTGAGGGTTGAAAAAGAACTTACTTTTATGTGAGGACCTTTTCGTGATTATGTGCTTGTCAAGGGACTAGAGTTGAATTACTTAAAAGTTGAGGAGTTGTTTTCTAAATGGGCATTTAAAGGGGCTTTTCTTTAAAAAACAAATATTTTATCTTTGGACTTTAGTCCTTGAAACATAAAGTTTGTGCATTTAGCCTAAGTGAGCGAGAAAGATTGGCTAAGTTTGTTATGGAACTTTAGATGTGACTTTAGAGGCTAAGGTTTAGTATGTGAACTTGTGAAGGGTACGAAGGACGAAAGCGCCTTGCGACGAAGCTAAGGAATAGAAGGAAGCGAGCCGACGCGAAAAACAAAGATGAGATAGGATTGGAGTTGCAGTTTAGGAAGAAAATTGGCTAAGGTAAGGGTAACTCGGTTTTAGAGCGTCTTTGAATCTTGCATGCTTTTATCGCACTGCCTGTGTTTGAGATGAAGATGTTTATATTGATTGGCAGATGATTATGATTATTATGCTGAATTTGGAAAATGTTTTCTGAGAGGCTTCGGCCGTTTACTGGTTTCTGTCGTTACTGCTTCCTAGTGGATGGAACATGTGGTTACTTTGGATTGGTCCTTGGGTGGGCTTTGTTATTGTCTGACTTGGCATATAGGGCTTGAGTCAAGTGGCGATGAGGAGGTGTGTCCTATCATTGTCCCATCTTGCGAGGTGCTAAGTGGCGATCAGGAGGTGTGTCCTATGATTGTCCCGTCTTGTGTGACGATAAGTGGCGATGAGGAGGTGTGTCCTATCATTGTCCCGTCTTGAGAGACGATATTGATCGATCCATTTTGTTAGCGGCATATAGTTGCATTATAGGGAACTAACACCTGACCCTATGTTGTTGGATTTTCGTATTGGGTTATTGATATATGATTTGATGTTACATTGTTGAGGTTATTATTATCTGAGTTCGATATATGTTTAAGTTGTTGATATATGAGTTGTGTTATGTTGCTAGTTATTTACCATGCCAGGTAATTAAATTCGAACAGCATGATTTTCTCTTTTATACATGGTAATTGCATGGAGTTAACCCTTTCTATTTGCTACTTGTTGTTTGGGCGCTTAACGCTATTAGGCGATGGAGAATCTTCGATGAAGGTTGACCTTCGTACGAGTTCGAGATGAGGACTTGAAGAATTATGGAAGACTCAAAGAATAGAGTCGGGTCTAGGGATAGAGCCTTGGGTTAGAGAGCTTACCGTTATTGGTTTAAGGTTGAGATAATGATTTTATGAATTTATATTTGAGGTTTCGGGTAGGTTCCGATGCATTGCTTTCCTGCGGTTCCCCGATGTGGAGATCGTAGGGAGTATTTCGGATTTATGGTGTCATTGCATAATAGGTTCTTTGTTGAGTTGTTTCTATTGGTTAGGTTTTGTAGGTTGGGTGATTTCGGGTTTACTTTCGGGTACTCGCCTTGTTCAAGGCTTGATGTAAATCCCATTGTAGTTGGGAGTATGCATGACATGTTTTGGAAATACATTTGAAAAGAAAAAAATAATACTCGTGTTTATGTATCATTTTGGAAAACATTGCATATTTACTTTAATAGGTTACTAAAGTGACACCCGAAATTCGGGGCGTTACAACCGTCGTCGCCACAACCATCAACCACCACCGCCATCATCACCTTCCAATACCACCACTATCATCACCACTACTGTCGTCACCATATTATACATGCTTTATCCTATCAGACCTCATACAATCAGACCTTATACTATCAGACCTTATGCTATACAACATATCAAACGAGCCTTTAGTATTGATTCTGCTTCAAATATACGAATAGTTTAAGAGTACTTTGTCGGCATACATAAAACATTTTATATTTACTCTCACATTTTTCTTTATAAATATGTATATCACCTATTTAAGTTTTTGTTTCTAATCTTAGTTACATTATATTTCCATTTTTTTCTCCTAATTTGTTATGCTTTGAATCAATATACTAAAACCATTTGAATCTTCAAGATGTATATACTAAAACATAAAATACAAAAAATTTGAGTTAATTTTTGAATCAATCCTTTAAAACTATTTGATATCCATTTTTTTGGCATATTTGATATCATTTTGAACGTAAGATATTGCATTCAATTTCTTATTTTATAATATAAAAAATAACTATAATCATTAAAAAAATGACTTTGTCAGCATACATTTTAATGGTAGAAAAGTCACAATATACATTTTTTAATTATTCTAATGTTAATTTCAAAAAAAAAGTTATTCCAATGTCATTAAAAACCATTAAATGTTAAATTAATACAGTGATTATTTTTGAAAAAAGATATAATTGACTAGAGCAACGCTATTTGGTACGAGCTGCCAAGGCACGAGAAAGCACGAACTAAGCAATTTCATTAATTTTTATTTTTTTTAAGTTTTTGAACCCCTGATATTTACTTCCTCGCGTCCTCGACCCACACCTCGCGCCTCTCCTTCGATGGCAGCTACGTCCAATGGGATTTAGAAACCGACATGTTGTGTTTCACCGCCACAAACGACGAGGGTGTCGGTGCATAAATTCCCCTCTGGTAGAGCTTCAATTTCCCCACCAACACCCTCGTCCAGGACCAGAAGTGTAGAACCTCACCACCGACAAGTTTCTGGTGTCCCTCAATAGCCTCTACTCGTTGCAATTAGCCAACAACTTCATGGGCCTGTATGCAATTTATGATGACGAAGAGGACAAAGAGTTTTCAAGGCAGATATGTACTTGAATCACAGGTGATGGAAACAAAAGATGAGATAAAGGATGGCAAGACACCCAAATCTTGTGAGTGTTGGTAAGAGCAGACAAAAACCTGCAGAAGAAAGCAATTCTTGCTTCAAAAACACCCAAATCTGCTTCATCAATTTCTTCTCCCTCAATTTCCCTTCCTCTTCTCACCTGAACCCCTCTCAAACCCGCGATCTCTACATGCTGAATCTTCAAAGTCCCACATCGTGAAGGTGAAAAGTCCTGTCGTGGATTTGAATTTACAGAAGACAACACGTCATCTCGTGCCTATTCGTGTGTCTATAGCTCGTGCTACATATCATTTTCCAATTGACTATTATTAATTATTTTAATGTCATTAATAATTATTAAATGCAATATTAATAAATTAATTAGTTTTGAAAAAATGGCTTTAGTTAATATTTAATTTACTAAAAAAATAGAAAATATAAATATGACATCATCTACCTACTAATTATAGTATGAGAGAGAAAACCTATGAAGAAATACATAAAATGAAGGGGTGACAATTGTCGGAGTTGCTACTCTTTGGTTTCATAAATAATAATATATGTCTCCAAAAGATAGCTCAAGTGGTAAGAGTTATAAACATAAGGGTTGAGTAGAATGAGCGGTGAAGGGTCCAGGATTCAAATCCTGAGGATGACTAATTTACTAACATTACTAACAACTAATATTTGCCTGTAAAAAATATAATATATGATGATTTGAAAAATAAAGAAATAACATTATATTTTTATTGGGAACCATTGCGTTCATAAAGATAGTCCTAAATTCCAAAAGTAAACATAAACCATGACATGGAAGGCTAAAATAAAGGTTTTACACTAATCGTTGATAAACTATATTCTCTTTAATAAATAACCATCAACAGTTGACGAGAAATAAAACAATTCACACATAAGATCCCCCTGTAAGCTGGATGTAATGTGACAATATATTATCTTTATTCCTATTCGTAAGATGTACTTTAAGAAATTTATGGAGCTTAGGATAGCTTAAGTGGTGGGAGTTGAGGGACATATGAATTGGGTAGAAGATGTCCAGGGATCAATTCCTAACAGGTGCAATTTATTTTTCTGATGTAAAAATAAATTATGCAGTATATATTATCCTTAATATTTAATCTTATATATATATATATTTAATTGCGTAACATTTATCCATAAACTCTTATATTTTTGTATAGAATAATTTAAGAAAAATAATATATTTTTTTAATAAATTTAAACCAATTAGTAACTAATTTATCGAATTTTATTAATTTGTATAAAGGCCAATTATGATAGAACAAGTTAAAAGCTAGTCCATAAATGAACCATATTTTAATTACTAAATTTTAGTACATATTATTTACAATATATATTCTTCATGTGCTAAAATTAAATTTTCAAGAAACCTTTTTAGCTTTCAGAGCATTTTTTTCACGGTATATGAATAGTAACACAGTGTACAATGCTTCAAAACTAACATATGTTGAATTAGTTGGAAAAAACGAACAATTTTAATATTTTATCTAAGAAATTAATGTTCGACTTGTGGTGTCTATGTGAGGACTGTATTGACAAATAATCTTTAAATATATCTATAAACAAAAGTGATCTCGAAGCCCGAAGGTTCGGGAGGGATAGTATGTGGAAGTCATGTCTAACACCCAAACTTTCATTAAAAAAACTGTTAGAGAGCATCTTACCGGCTCCACTCGTTCCCCACACGATTTCAAACGTTATCCTCTAAGTGTCGGGTGCTGGATTGCTAAAAACAGGTGAAAAAATGGTGTCCTTGATTTGTGCATACTTATTCTTTTTATTACATCATCTATTGTACTTATCATTTGTTACTTTTATTTTTTTCCTATCTCTTACTTAATTAAGTTAAGTGTGATTGAAGTGTGAATAACATTAATCCAAAATTTATCTTAACATAATTATTCCAAAGGTTAGGTATTTTGAGTAATAATATATATACACCTCATTTTTTAAATACTCAATTTCCACATATTTTTATTTCTATCTCTCTCATCTTATCATCTATCACATCTCATATTTTCTCTCTCTTACTTTTTCTTTTTTTCCTATCTCTCTCACCATTCCACCTCTCCACCTCAAAAGAGAGGTGTGGATAAAACATTACGCGTTAGGTACGTACTTCATTATTAGTTAGATTGTGCGCAGATCTATTGGCAAGAATAGCTAGCAGTCTGGAGCCACACATGATTTAAATGTTGAGAGTGGCTTTCCAATCTCTATCTGGGTATGATACCATTAAATGCAACGACTTTCATCTTAATATAAGTTTTCTGTTTAAGTTTTCTTTTCAAATGAGTGCTATATATAGCTTTACTTCTTCAAGACTATAGTAAGTGTAAGGTTCAAATGAGTTCTCACATACAGAGATGAAATGTTTTGTTGACAAAACGACAAAACTACTGTTGAAAATCAACATGAAGAATGAGAAAGACTAATTCAAAGCAAGAGATGAAACCCCGAAGATAAGTCAGCTGAAGTTCACAAAACCAAGTGCTATACTTGTCAAGCAGTATCTATCTTCTGGTATCGTCCGCACAAGCATAGTCGTCTCACCTCTATCGTTCAAGAAGACATTGTCCATTTCACTATCTTCCGGCTACAATCTTCAAGATCACAATCGTCTGACCATAACACTTATGCAAAAGGTTCCTATTACAAGATGAACTACAGTCATGAAGAATGAGCTAAGAAAAAGAAAATCAATTCGCTACTGAAGAAGGTGAAACAAAGAGCAATATTTTTTCACAAGTGACTTGCCTAAACACTGTCAAATCATCAGAAATCTATGAAGCACGAAGAAAAGTCACACCTGACACTTAGCATCAACGGCCAAGAAGCTTTTTAGACTCAGCGGTAGCTCTGAACATTTATGGTTGAAAAGAAGTAACAAAAGTACAATTCACAACTATCATAGACGATGAAGACATGCTGAAAAGCTTACCTTTGTACTATTAAGTCTTCATCTATCTGATACAAGCCATAACAACTGTTTCGACAGTACTTGTGGTCAGAACGACTCTTTTCTACTCTCTAATTTCTACAAGAAGATCTTCGGCAAACTACCGAAACATACAAGCCCTTGCAACGGTCATATGCTGAAGACTGAGTATAAATGAATTGATGAGAAAAGATCTGGGAGAGTTGGACAGCTGAGAGTGAGAGAGTGAAAGAGAGACACCTAGAGAAGAAAATAGAGATCAATAAAAGATGAAAGAAAAAAGAATGAAACAATGAAAGATACACCATGCACAAGTTGAGGGGGAGTATACTCAAACGACTTTGAAGTGCATTACCTTCATGAGTCTACACAAGCTGAAATTGTTCATCAATACAAGAAGCATGTAGGCAGTTCATACAACTCTTGGAAGCGGAGGTTCTACTTAAGCAAGACTATGTATTTGAAGACCTAAAATAAAAGAGCAAGAGTGGAGTGGAAGAAAAAGCAAGGCCCAATTGAAATAGATACAATGTCTATGCATGTGCTAGAAAAAGCAAGAGTGAAAGAGAAAAATGCCCAAAATAAAATATACAAGTTCTAAGTCTTAGAAAGAACAACAGAAAGTGACAATGATCATGTATCTTCAATGTCCACTCTACTAATTGATCAAGTCATAGAGATTAGGATTGAGAGCACCATGAAAACACCAACTCTATCCTATACAACTCATTGAGATGAATGTTTTTGCAAGATCTGTAAGCATCTCTAGTGCATGTATAAGCCGCACCTCTTGTAAACTAAATGTAATTCTTGGAAGCCTGATGAGGCTTGTACAATAATATATGCAAGGAGAAGTCCTAAGAATACTCGTTAGTGCCTGAAGAGGCATGAGAAACAATACTTGAATGTACAAAGAGTCAAAGAATACTTGTAAGGAGAAGTTCGAAGAATACTTGTTAGTGCCTGAAGAGGCATGGGAAACAATACTTGAATGTGTTTGAAGAGGCATGGTAAAAAAATACTTGTAAGGAGAAGTCCTAGGTACTTATTAGTGAAAAGCTTGGTGGATACGAAGGACTGGATGTATCCCTCTAACTTTGGGTGAACCCGGATAAAATATGTGTGTACATTATCTACTGCTCTCTATATCACTTCTACTGTCATCACTGCACTTCATTAGATGACGCATTCATCTAAAGCTATTAGTAGCATCCATGAAAGATCTAGTTAATCGCAATCAAATTCCATAGATACAATCCAAGCTCCCCATTGCTGTGTCCTTGTGGTTTTTCTAAGTAGGGTTGTGCTACTCAAACATTTCAAAGTTAGGACATTCAAAACTTGTCTGAAATTAGTTTTTAAATAAAAAATCTAAAACATAAATCAAGAGATGTTTTGTTTTAAAAAATGAAAGGATGAACTGTTTCTAAAAACAGTTTTTAAAAATACATTACATTTTTTTTGCTTTTAGCAACTGTTTGCTACAAATCGGTAAAAATTGTAGTAAAAAACGCATCAAGAATCAGTTCTCACCTGTTGCAAAAAATGGTTTAAGGCAGCACATTTTTCACAATACTAAATAAGTGTTCCATACAATAAGTTACACTTTCACAATGTTATCATATAGTACAAAAAATTGCTATCAAAATGAGTAGGTAACACCGGAACATGAGACCTTTAGAGACTGTTGCGTAAACTTTAAGACATATTTTATGTGTCTATTTGAACTGTTGCTAAAGTGATAGATTATTTCTAACAAATTTGCAAAAAAATTTCAGTTTTTAAAATCGATTTTCAAAAGCTACAAAAGAACAAAACCTCAATCAACACACCTAGTTTTGGTGACTTTTAAGGGATTTGGATCCCCTCGTATGTTAATTTCACATGATCATGTCATGTGAAAGATCTAAACCATTAATTACTTTTTTTAATGAAATCTGATGGTTATTATTATTTTCTGCACAATTTTAATTTTCTCTCTCTCTATATATATATCCATTAAGGGTCCAAATTTCATTAAAATAAAATTAAAGGCTGAGATCTTCACATGATCATGTTATGTGAGATTAACACATGATGGAATATAAATATACTTTTAAGTGTCATATATAGATTGTATAATTAAAACAAGACGTGACAAAAAGAGGGCTTAATTGTAACGTTGGTCCCCGACGTTTACCAATACCACGATTTTAGTCCCCCACCTAATTTAATTACATGGATGGTCCCCGACGTTGTAGGTCGTGTGCAACGTTAGTCCTACCGTTTATTTTTTAATGGAGGAGGCTTACGTGGACGTCAAATTGGAGAGAGAAAGGAGGTATGAGGAGAGAGGGAAGCATGTGAGTATCACGTGACCCTTATCTGAATCCATTATACCCAAACCCCTGACCTCCCTAGAACGAAGAAGGTAACACGATTTAGATCCCTAAGGTTTCAGATTTGGGTATAATGGGTTCATATAAGGTTCACGCGAGTTCACGTGATACTCACGTGCTTCCCTCTCTTCTCATACCTCATTTTTCTCTCCAACTAGACGTTCACGTAAGTCTCCTCCATTAAGAAATAAACGGTAGGACTAACGTTGCACACGACCTACAACGTCGGGGACCATTCATGTAATTAAATTAGGTGAAGGACCAAAATCGTGGTATTGGTAAACGTCGGGGACCAAAGTTGCAATTAAGCCAAAAAAAGAATGGGAGGTGTTTCAATTTTGAAATGTCAAAGTCTAACCATCATTTTCCATTACACATACCAAGGGATAGAACAAATATGATTCACATGTACTACTCAGATTTTCTACTAGTTTTGTGGGAAAAAAAGCTGCTATTATTGTCAAGATAAATAATTGTATCTGACCCGATTCATGACTATTCCACGCTTGATATTTAATTAATAATAAAAATAGATTTATTAATTTCCTGTCAAACTTCATGTAATTTCACCATGTAAATATTTTTTATATTCTTTTATAAATACTAAATAGGTGAAGTTTTATTAAAATTTGTAAATACACGCACGAACAACATGTTTTATTAAGATTTGTGTCAACCATTGTTGTGTAAGTTTCAGGGGAAATAGTGAACTGGTTTGAGCTTGTTAGTCCTCGGATTGTGCCTATTGGTGTTGACGGATGGACTTGGGATGATAGTGACTCGGGAAAATACAGGGTGAAGAATGCTTATGCATGGCTACATGATCAACACCAGCCTTCTACACTGGGAATGGATTTGGAAGCTCCCTATTCCAAAAAAAGTATGGATGTTTGTGTGGCTCTGTATGCATGAAGCTCTTCCATTCAACTCTAACCGGTTTAAATGCCACATGGCGCTGTCAGAAGCTTGCTCGCGTTGCACTACTCTGCGGGAAGATGATATTCATGCTTTGAGAGATTGCTCTATCTCTCTCGCATTATGGAATAAGATGGAAATTTCGACCTGGCCGGGCTTTGGATCGCTGGGCATGGCAGAGTGGATTACTCGCCAAGCCAGAAGCACTCATGCTCTTCGTTTCCTCGTCGGGCTCTAGGGCGTCTGGAAGTGGCGATGCAATGCGATTCTGGACACGACGCCTTGGCCCTTGGATGTTGCGTGGCGTAAGATCTGTCAGGAACATGATGTTATCCTCCGGGCTCAACGTCCTGATGGTATTGAGGGAGATCATGACAGGTTGAGTGTGGTTTGGCAGACACCTTCAGTAGTCATTAAGCTTAATGTTGACGACAACCACCGGGAGGAGAACAATTCCATGGGTGGTGGTGGTGTGTTCCGGAATAGTTCTGGCGAGTGGATCAGTGGGTTTATGTCTCATGCTATGAATGAGAGTCCCTTTTGTGCAGAAGCCCTTGCATTGCGTGATGGGCTTCAGCTGGCGTGGAGAGAGGATTTCGTAAACTAATTTGTGAATCAAACAACTTAGAGGTGGTTAAGGCTGTGCAACATTGGGGCAGCTTGGACACCCACGTTCATGGGCAGATTCTGAGCAAAATTCGTGAGCTTCTGAACAGGAACTAGCGTGTGGAGCTTGGGTGGGTGGCTCGTGAGGGAAAATGGTTGCGGATTGACTTGCGAAACAGAGCTCTCTTATCTCTTTATTTGGGTTTAATGTGGTTGAGGTTTGTACCGTCATGGACTTTGAACTAGATGGTCAGATCCCTACCGAAAGGCCAGGCTGCCGTCCGAAGTTTGGACTAGACAGGTGAAGTTCGGGCTTACATGCTAGAAGACTAATGTAAAAGCCCACTCCATTACGAATACATCCAACCGCTGATAAGGACGCAACCCGACTGTTGATCACGCGCTTGGTCAAAGGTCATGACTGTCGCTGACCAACACAGTCTGGCACCAAGTCAGCCGACCAGGTGATGAAGGGCTTCCTTGACAGACGGGATTGTTTCACAAGTCAACCGACACAGTAGTTATTAAGCCTCATTAACGGGCATGATTGGTCAATTGTAATAATTACATTCGTTAGGGTTTAGAGGTTGACCTTCTATAAAAGGAAGACCTCCCCCTTCTATGTAGATCATCGGATAGACACTGAAATAATACTATATACCTTTTCATAGTCTTTTATGCTTCTGACCCCTTTGGAAACCCTTGTCGGAACATTGGCGCCCATGGGCTTTTACATTGCGTCCTTATCAACGGTTGAATGTATTCGTAATGGAGTGGGCTTTTACATTAGTCTTCTAGCATGTAAGCCCAAACTTCACTTGCCCAGTCCAAACTTCGGAGGGCAGCCTTGCCTTCCGGTAGGGACCTGACCATCTAGTTCAAAGTCCATAACGGTACTCAATTTTTTTTCTTGGTTTAACGTTTGTTGTCGCCATTGTCACCCTTTTGCCCTATTGATTCTACCAAGCTTTCTTTCATGTTAACATATTTAGCGTGCTCTTCTATGGAATTCTGCCATATCTTGCTTTGGAGACTTTTATAGTGAGGTGTGAAAAGTATTTCAACTCTGATTGCTTACCAAACTAGATGGAGTTTGAATTTTTGGTCCAAGCTTGGGACTAGTGTCGCTTTTGTCAAGAAATCTTACAACCATTCATTTTTTCCTCGCAAAAGCTTTCACAAAGTATGAGAAATCTTTGATAAAACCTTTCTCATAATGAAATGACGAATGAATTGAGTTGACAGTTCCTCATAATCCTTATTCCTAATGGAATTAGGAGATAGTGGCTGAAATCAGTGAATAACCGCTTTCCTTAAAGTAAGCGTAAAAGTTTGGCAAACTAGAGTGTTTGAAGCTCATAGAAAAGACTTCAACGTGAGGATTGCATCCAAATGTTAGGTTGGGTTAGTATCCCTATGTATGGTTCTATTCTGTTCGACTTTCAAAAGCCTTTTGGAATATCTATCGTAATGATTTTCGAGGAGAAATGGTTTTGGATCTTCACCAACAATCCTCCGGTTCGGCATGATCCTTCTTTAAAATTAGTTGCCATATTTACACGGCTACATTCCGGTACCTCTTGCTTCCTTGTCCGCTCATGACAAATTGGTATTTGCGATATGTGGATAGATTTTTCCAACTCTTTCACCCTCTTTTTGATTTGCCAAACAAATTCATCAAGCTTAGGAGTTAGATCTTCAGCATTGGTCCACTCGCGACATTTTGAGAGAATGTTCCTTTAGTGGCAAATCCTCATCAGACAATTATCTTCTATGTGTTTGAACCATTGTTGTAGCAGTTTGATGATATTCCCCACATATGAGGACAAATGTTCTTTCATAAATTAAACAATGCACTCTGATCCGCCGCAGAGCACACCACAGAACGACAAGGTGTACTTGGAAAAGACACTGTGATGCTCAAGTCAGTTTCTAGATCAGAGAGAGCAAAATGAGTAGTGCTTTTGTAAATGAACGAACAAACTTGTATTTATTGGCAATGATCGTAGTTTGCGTGAGTTGAGGTCTTTGGGAATGTCTTCTGAGATAGATGATTATCTGTAGATAATTTGGAAGTGTTTCATTAAACATGTCAGTTTCATCCGCTCGGTCATTGTTGAGACAAGATGTTCCTTGATTTAGTCGTTTAAGCCACCATGGCTCACTTGACTATGAGACCTTTGGGTTGTCGCAAATGCTATTGGACTTTGTGACCATTTGGAATGGTTGGAACAAAATAAAAATAGACAACACTGGCACACAACTCGGTGACTATTTTGTGAATAAAAATAAAAAATTAGGAAAGAAAAAACTAATAGTAGTAACTCATACAAAGCTTTTGTCCGACTCTTTTAAAGTAAAAGATTTACTTTAATAAAGTAAGTTATTATAATTATTGATTGAATTGTTGTATTGACTTTCCAAAACAGATAACCATTACTAATGATTATGATAATTTTAATCTCGAAAGCTTCAATGATGATTATCAGCTTGTTAGAAAAACCATCACTCTTGTAACATGATAACTTATTTTATTTCTTATCTATCAAAACTAGGCTTCTAACTCTTCAATTTCAAGGACGTGTATCCTGGATATTCACGTATATTGAACCAGTCAATCAGAGGATTTGTTCTTTCCTCAATCAAAAAGCTCTTCCTCCACATCTTCAACATGATTTTTTATTTATTTATATCAAAACGTGAAACGTGATGTATAGTTATTTTATTGATATAAGTAATTTGCTTGTGAAAACGGTCCTACTAAAATACCTTAACCCCGCTTGCTTATTTCAAAATCATGGTTGAATTCCTGACACCAGAATACATTTGGGTTTTAAAAAGCGCCCTCAAGAACAGTCAAGTGTGGGTGGGTGGGTGGGCGGCCCCGTTAATATAAATACTTAAAAAGGTCAGGCCAATGAGTTGGTTTATAAAAAAAAAAAAACCTTAAAACGGTGAGGACTGACTCAAACTTTAACGTTGATTTTGAAAATAACATTTCTTTCTATTAGAAATTTGTAGTATTTGTAACAATATCTAATACTAAGATATGTATGCGTGGTTTTTGCATTCCTTTGTGGTTTTTTTAATTTTGTATAGTGTCATCGGTTTAGTTTTCGTATTTGTGTTTTGTTGATTCTGGTGTTTTGAGTTGTACAAAATTCATTGTCAAGAGGGTCTATATCTTGACTTATTCAGCATTCAATAAATTTTTACTTTTGAAAAAATAATACACTGGAAAAAATAATACTCTATCCGTCCCTAATTATAAGTTAACATTGAGTTATATGTGATGTCACTAGATACTCATTCGTTCCCATTTATAAGTCACATTTTGAGAGTTTTTTGTCCTAAAATATAAGTCATTTTATAATACCAATGTACCATTTAATACATTTTTTCAAAGCTACCCTCATATTTAATATGAAAGAAATAGTGTGATTTTGAAGAAAATTAATTTAGAGAGAGAAATTCATGGGCAATCTGGAAAAGTTCATAAAACCTTTTACCAATTTATTGCTTGTGACTACTTTTCTTAATCAATAGAGACTTATAAATGGGGGCGGAGGGAATATAAGCTAACTATGCAAAAGCTAATAATAATAGAGACTTATAAATGGGAGCGGATGAAGTATTTGTTTCCATACTTGTCCTTGCATTTATTATTTTTTCAATTCCAAAATTTTGAAATTAAAACTCACTTTTACTCTCTTTCCTCCTAGAACTATCACTTAAATAGGGGAAAATATATAAGATTGTACCATTTTTATAGAAATCAATGCATCAATTAAGACTTTCTTAATAAACGTGATTTTTACAACTTTAACTTATAATTAGGGATAAAGGGAGTATAAGAATGTGTTGATCTAGTGTAAGCAAGTTTCACTCCGTGAAGTTGAAAACCTATTAAATCCTCGACAAATTATTTATTGGGAGGCGCATTTACAATTTCCAAAAAGAGTGAGAGTAACCTATGAGATTATGATCGGTGGCTTCATGCTACGCGGTTGCTGGACTCAGGTGTTACTGGCAGCAAACGTTGGAAGCCTCCTCCTCCGATTCGGTTTCTTTTATGGTGGATGGTGCTTATCACATCGGGCAACAGCGTATGAGCACTGGTGGGCTGGTTCGTGATTCAGTGGGGAAGTGGCTTGGTGGTTTTTATGCTGGAAGATATGGCAGGGATCCGTTGTTCGCTGAGATTCAAACAGTTTTGCAGGGGTTGAGGTTTCTTTGGCAAGGAAATTGGCGTAAAGCTGTTTGTGGCGTTGATTGTCTAGCTTTAGTCCCAGCCCTTGGAAAGAAGAGTTCTGATTACCATGGTAGCTATTTAATGGAAATTCAGCTTATGTTATCTCGCAATTGAGATGTTCACATTTACCATGTGTCTTGGGATGGTAATGAGCCTGCTGATTGTCTTGCAGGGATTGGTGCTAGATTGGAATGTGATGTTACTGTCCTGGAAGACCCTCCTCCCGAGGTCTTGCCTCTCTTGCTGAAGGATTTAGATCTGGTTTAGTTTCGTTGTTTAATTTTCCTATATACCAAAAAAAAAAATATATATATATAATCTGTTTTTGTTTTGGAAGCATATATGTATATGTAACATAATTAATATGAACCTCACCTACAAATATCTCTATATATATCCTTTTTATCTTCAAAGGGAGATAAAGTTAGCAGTCATGGATCTGCTATTGATTATAACCTTAGTGTGTGCAGGCACTCTCACCTTCTTGATCCTTAGATTATTATTCAATCAAACCCACCGCACCATCAAGCTTCCACCAGGGCCAAGTTTCTTTCAGATCATAAGAAACATATTTGAACTTGGTAGGAATCCACACATAGCATTTACAAAACTCTCCAAAATTTATGGACCCATCATGACATTGAAACTAGGCAACATAACCACTATAGTTATCTCTTCTCCACAATTAGCCAAACAAGTGTTGCTAGAGAATAGCCAAGCATTTTCTAGCAGGACAATTCCACATGTTATGCGTGTATTTGACCACCACAGAAGCTCAATCACGTTTCTTCCCCCATCAGAGCAGTGGAGGAACTATAGGAGAGTTTGTGCCACAAAAGTGTTCTCCCCACAAAAGCTTGACTCCACAAAAATTATTCGTCAACAAAAGCTGAAAGAGTTGTTGGGTTTTGTAAAGGACAAAAGCATAAAAGGTGAGGCTCTAGATCTTGGTAAGGCTGTTTTTACAACTGTGCTTAATTCAATTTCAAACACATTATTCTCTAAGGATTTATCTGACTCTACATCTGATGAGAAGTCTCAAGAGTTTAAGAACATTGTTGAGGGTGCCATGGAAGATGCTGGAAAGCCTAACATTGTGGACTTTTTTCCCATTCTTGGTCCACTTGACCCTCAAGGCCTTCAAGCTAGGATGTCCATTTATCTCACAAAGTTGATTAAAATTATTGATGGAATTATTGAGGAAAGAATGTGTTCCAGAGTTTCAAAAATTGATTCTGGATCTGAGGTGGCCAATGATGTGTTAGATTCAATTCTTTGCAATGTTGAAGCCACTCAGCTGAGCCGCAATGAGATGACACATGTGTTTCTGGTTAGTACTTGGTTTTCTAATAATTTCATTTTATAAATGATAAAGTTCTTAATAATACTTTACACAGTTTTCATCATTTAAATTATAAAAAGTTTGCTATTTTTTAAAAATAATGTTCCACTATAGGATTTATTTATTGCTGGAATCGACACAACAGTTGTCACTGTGGAATGGGCAATGGCACAACTATTGCGTAACCCAGATAAATTAAAAAAAACAAGAGAAGAGTTATGTCAAGCAATTGGTGAGGATGAAACACTTGAAGAATCACACGTCTCAAAATTGCCTTACTTGCAAGCAGTGGTAAAAGAAATTTTTCGCTTGCATCCAGCAATTCCATTTCTTGTACCACGCAAATGTGATGAAGATGTAACGATATCTGGCTTCCAAGTGCCAAAAGATGCACAAGTCATAGTCAATTTATGGGCCATAGGACGAGATCCAACCATTTGGGAAAATCCAGATATGTTCTTGCCTGAAAGATTTTTGGACTGTGAGGTTAATTTTAAAGGTCACAATTTTGAGCTTATACCTTTTGGGGCTGGAAAAAGAATATGTGTTGGAATGCCATTAGCTGATAGGGCAGTGCATTTAATGCTGGCCTCCCTTCTGCACAACTTTGAATGGAAGCTAGCTGATGGCCTAACACCAGATCACATGAATATGAAGGAACAATTTGGGTTATCCTTAAAGAGGGTCCAACCTCTTCGAGTTCAAGCTATTTCACTCAAGACTTAATTATATTTAGGAGTAATGTTGTTGCATTTACATGGATATGTATTTTATATAGATAGATGTGTGTAAGAGGGGAGGGGTGAACAAGTTGCATGTGTATTCCTATTTGTTAATAAAGTATGGGATCATATTTATCTACTACTTATGTATCTATTATGTATGTCTCTCTATAATAATTAGGAAATTGTTGTGTGTTACAGGAACAAAACCTAACGAACGCCTAAGCAGAAATAAATTCGAGCACCTATTTATAAAAGGATAAAAAGGTGGTCACAACATGAAAATTTTGCTAGCTATCTAAATTATAGTGCCTGCATTTTAAATCAATTAGTTCTGGAATGCATACTCTAAACCTATCATATACTTTACATTCTCAAGTAGGTTGTAGATTAATTGTACACAACCAACTAAGCAGTAGAGTCTTTGGCACTTTGTAAGTGTTGGCATAGCTAAATCTACATGACCAGTCAAAATATAAAACTAGTCTCAGCTGGTTTTGCTTTAGATTGTAGTTGTACTATGATAATAGAACCTAGAAGAATATATCTTTGTTTTTTTCAAAATCTAATCTCAGTTAGTGTCACTTTTTGACATAATAAAACAGAATACTTTTTTCTGTTGTCCTCTATTTGTCCCTTATAATCTCTTCCTGATCATTGTTTTCTGTACTATTATACGTTCTGCTTTGATTCACTGCAAGTGGACTCTTATGCCACTCGTGTTTTTAATGCATCTAATTATAGTGACTTCAAGTGTGGTTGTTGGTCTGCTACTTTATCACATATTGAGCTGTCTTTAATTGCTTAATTGGCTTGATCATGTATTTAATTTGAAGGAGTGCTGTTCATTTAGAGTAACCATATTAGCTTTGAAGGTACAAGTCTTTGTTCCAGTTGCTTACACCAATTTTGATACTCATTACAAGACTAAAGAATTTGTGGTATCTACAAATTCAGTTCGGGAACTGTTAAGACTTGCAATTTTCAACCTACCAAAATTTTCACTTTGTAGTAAGATGCTGGTGTTTTATCTTTTGCCCCAATGCTATTGCTTCTTTGTTTATGCAACTAGCATTTTTTTTGTCTTTTTTCTTGATAATTCAAGTGGCTTTGGTCATGTAGATGTGTTCAGCCAATGCTTAACTTTGGTGTCATGAGGGTAGTTTTACTGAGGGTCAAAAGGTGTTGAACTAGGCTAATTTTTTTTAACCAAAAATAGATTTGTTAAGGCCAAAGGTCAGGAAAATTCCATTCCAATAAGTGAATTTCTTGGAGAAGGGACTCTGGCTTCTCTGTTGGCTCAGCCATGCACGAACATAGCATAGACCTCTCTCTTTACTATATAGTTAATTCTGTGTGTATTCAGTTTCTTATTTTAGTGTAAATATGCAGGGCAGATTGATTTGGTAGGAGGGTATTGTGATGCTGGGGACAGTGTCAAGTTTGGTTTTCCCATGGCCTTAACCACCACCATGCTTTTATGGAGCGTTATTGAATTTGGTGGGATGATGAAAGGTGTTATTAAACTCTCGGGCCAGCCCGACACTACCTGCAGGGCCGGATGATTTTGGTGCTGCTATCATTTTCTCCATATGTAATTCTAGCCTGCTGGTGTGGAACTTGGTAATTTTGGTGCTGCTATCATTTTCTCCATACGGTTACTCAATTACTAGGAGTTGAGCTGGTGATGTTTTGACATATGGAATGGGTTATATGGGTAGTAGTTGGTTAGTCAGCAGTTGCTATTGCTTGGGTGGGATATTTTGTGGCAGGGAACTAGTGCCTTATTTTTATATTGTCCTTGAGATTGTATTTGTTACATTTGCTTTTCTTCCTCCTTGTATTTGGGCATAGCACCCCTTGTGCTATTTTTGAATGCAATTCTTTAGCTTATCAAAAAAAAAAAAACTCTGAGAAATGCATGACAGGCCGGGTTGATTCGCATGTTGCAATCCAAATTGTCACTTCTAGAATTACTAGACTAAGACCCGCGCGTTGCGCAGGCGGATACAATTGTCTCAATATACTGTAAATTTATTATAATAGTAATCATTGTTATGAGGTGCTTTGTTTCCTCTCGAAAGGCACATATTGAAGTGCAAATGTGATATATATGCTCTACAAGTCACTTTTGTCCTTGCAAGATTGAAGCAGTTTACAATGTAAGAGCTTTACGCCAAGCTCGAGCTTTTCGTCATAATGTTTCATCAGTGAGATTCCGCCAAAACCACAACATCTAGATGTTCTGCCATGGATGTCAAGTGAAACTAACCGCTCCTTTTTCATTCATTTCCCAAGGCCGTTCAATCACTATTCTTGCTGATCCCACTACTGTCTCGTATGTCATCATTGGTGTACATAGAACCAAAGCCAATATTGAAGGTAAATAGTAGATGCATATGAGATTATTTGTTGGAGTAGTCTTTTAAAGCCATTGGCAATGCACAAAAGCAATAGTTGTTCTGTTCGAGTACTCTTTTGAAACCAATAGCAAGGCACAGAAGCTACTGCTATCTTGGCTCAATCGGGTTCACGTAATTGGACATTGTTTTACTGCTATCATTTGTTGTCTTGGCGCAAGCCAATACAACATTCTCAAATATTGATGTTGGAGATGTGCATATTGGGTATGATGTTCTAGAGTTTGAGGAGCCAATGCATTCTTTAGGGGTAGAGGGATTTTATCTGAGGTACCAACATGAGTTTGTTCCATTAATCTATCTATCACAACTTCACAAGGATACCTCATATAAGAGCTAGAAATCTGCTTCCTCACTTATCTAACACTGAAAACAGCTTGAATCCTTATGCCACCCCTCAATGACATGGCACCCTTCAATGACCTCCTGTCCCTTTTCTTGATTTTTTAAAAATAAAAGAGGCAGTAAGTTAAAGTGAAAGGTATAAAAGATCTATAAGAATGGAGAAAACATTCTTAAAAGAAGCTACCTCTAAGCATTGAGAAAAATCAAAAGTCAATTTGTATATAACTTCTCCTGATGTAAGTGCTAGATACAAGCTAATGCTAAAGAGTAGATACAATGTCTACAATACATATCTATTAGAAAAATAATTGCGTTAATAATATGAATCAATTTTCTCAGGTTCTTAGTTACAACAGTTACTTCAGAAAATTTTTATCAAAAAAAAAAGTTAATTTGGAATATGTATGGTACAAAAGTATTCTGCTATGTATTTTTTTTTTCCTTAAAAATGTCTACCATAAAATTTTACCCAAAGATGCAGATACCAAACTCATCTGTTTAATGTAAACCTAATTGCATACCTTTGAGTATCAAATCCAAACATCACTATTATCTCTTTTTCTCAAAGTCATGTCATTCATCAAGAGTATAAAAGGTTGGCACCATAGAAAAATAATTGTTTCAGCCAAAAGAATTGATCAAGCCCCATCAAGGGTGTCAATTGTAAAATGTTGATTTCGCTTACTATGTAGCACCGCCTGCAATGAGAACATACACTTCATCTTCTACAATACCACCAACCTCTGATATCCATGAATGACCAATTACCTTTTGGAAAGTAAAACTTTAGTTAAACAAAATCGTTCCTGACATTTAGTGAAACATTGAAGTGAAATACATGTTCTAGGAAAAGTGGTACCACTTGGTGGAGATGCTCTATGAAAGGGAGTTGAAGGATAGCATTGCATGGAGTTGGACAGAGGCAGACAGTCCTCTTCAGATTGTAGATTTGTAGGTAGATTGCAGAGAGAGACTGAAAATCAAAGAGTACTTTGTATAGGCAGCCACAAGAATATCACTGCCCCATAACAAAGGAAGTTATTAAAAACAAAAAACTCACCATGCCAAACACATGTTATTGCAAAAAAAAAAATTTGGCACCATACTAAATAGTTGTTAAGAAACATTTTTTAAGAGAACATAAGAAAATGCCAAAATAGTATGGGAAAAAAACTGTTAAAAGAAGATTATAATAACTTATTTGCAAAGATGACTTATCAAACATTACTTCCTTGGGACAAAATGTCAATCAAAATAAGGCATTCATGTCTCAGTTTCAAAGAAAAATGAGAATTTCTCTTCTTCCAGGTATCAGAGTATGGACTTTCCTTACGCTCTATATGAATTTGTATACTATCTTACAATAGAGAGAAGGAATACTTAAAATCGACATCCATGAGTGAGCAGAGTAATACCTTAATGTGTGAATCAGGATAAAGTCACCAAGAGATGGGTCAAGAGTGAAACCATTGAATTAAGATGAACACTTTTAGCACTTCATTCTGGTGGTAGCAAGACAAAACTGAGTGATCAATTGATTTATCCTAGACATGGCTAAGAGAAGTTATGGCAATTAACTGATACATCATATGAAGAGAATAGAAAACAATACTCAGTAAACAGTGAATTTTTGCTATTAGTCATTACCTGAATGCTTGGAGATATGGTGTGGTTCAACAACATCAAGATTTTTCAGTTTCTCACCACATTTCTGACATATCAACATTGAAACAACATCAGAAGAATCTGTCTGATCCAATATCCTTGTAGTTGTTTCTGCTGTGCTTAACACAAGTTGCAAAATAATTGTAATTTTAGAATGAACACAGGAAGCTCATGATTTCCAAACAGAAAAAGAAAAAAAAATGAAATTGTTCTTTCATGCAGCCTTCCCCCAAAAGAAAAATAAATTTTAAAATATACACAAGAGAAATGATAAAAAGGGATACTGGTTGATTTACATTATACGGTGCAAGAGCTTCCATACATACAATAACCAGCAGCCACCATGTTCTTCCCAGGTTGCAGGACATCTGCCAAAGAGAATGAAAGAGAGAATGAGAGCTGCAATATCGGTCGAAGTCTGATGCTGTCATGGTGGCCGCCAAAATTGAAGACGGCAGTGGTGTTATTCCCGGCGAGAGTAGGCAGCGACAGACCTGGATCAGAAAATCAACACTGGAACGCTGCGGTTGTTAAAACGATTAGGCGGCATCGGAGGAAGAAGTGGCAGCGTCGCCGTCGCCGTAATTGCAGGCAGGGGCTGCGTCTTCGTGAGGCTGTCGACCAAGAGAATTGGGAAGAATAAAATAAGGTTTTTACTGGTTGTCTAGCTCTGTGCAATCCTGACACGTGATCAAAATTGCTGACATGGACACAATTGTTAGGGGTAGAAACGTTGAGGTGGCGGCGTTAGATTGCGCGCTTCTCAATTCTTATATTATAAATAGATTGGTAACGCTTGGAGTTACACATGTATGTATAAATTAAAGGATTAAAATTCTCTACCGCAAAAGTATCTCATTTCATGTCTCACCAATAGAACTAGGGGTGCACATTGGTTGGGTTGGATGAATTTTTGTCAACATAAAATCCGAACCAATCAAAATTGTCTGGGTTGGGTTGGATTTCACGAATTTCTTCTTCGGACCCGATCCGAACCAACCCGACGAAGTTCGGATTGGGTTGGATGGATTGATTGAGTCACTATATTAAAATAATAATATATCTGAAATATTAAAAAATCTTGTAAAAATTATTATAAATTCAGAAAAAGTTATAAAAAATACTAAATATATTATAATACTAAATAGCATGAAAAAGACACAAAAAGTGATATCAAATAGCATGAAATAGTACCACATAAATGACATATAGCCAAATATCATGAAAATAAAAAACTTCATTACCAAATGATATGAAACAATCTAACGTAAATAGTACCTAAAAAGTGAAAAACAACACTAAATGTCATGACATGATACTTAGAACTTAGATAATAGATGACTCCAACATGCCAAATAACTATATATAAATATGTAACAAATAAGTACGAACAAATACTCTAAGTTCTAATATGACAAATAACTACAAATACTTAAGTCTCAAAATTTCAAAAGTCATCACTCCGACACTAGCACTCCAAGTATGAGTAAAATTACAAAAACATTATTATTATATGTATGGATTCTAGGTTGGGTTGGATGAATTTGAACTGAATCCGAAATCCGATCCGAACTTAGTTGGATTGTAGTAAAATCCATCCGATTAACCCGATTGCCCGATCCAACCCGCATTTTTTCTATTGGATCGGATTGGATTGGACACTTGGACGGATTCATTGGATCTACCCGGCCATGTTCACCCCTAAATAGAATTATATGTTATGTCCATGTATTATTTAGTTCACATGCCATAATTAATTTTATTGATTAGTACAGGAAATGGAACCCATTGAAAAGACAAGATCATAGATCCATGGATAGACATCTAATAATTAGACGGTAGGCACATATTGTCCGCATATGTGGCTAATATCGGTACACCTTATCTCCAAATATATCTCTGTTTCATCAGAGGGAGAGAAATAACAATCAGCCATGGATCTGCTACTCATTGTCTTAGTCTTTGCAAGCACTCTAACTTTCTTCATCTTTAGATGTTTGTACAATCAAACCAAAAGTTCTTCCAATCTTCCACCAGGGCCACGCCCCCTTCCAATAATTGGAAACATTTTAGAACTTGGTAGGAATCCACACATAGCACTCACCAAACTCTCCAAAATTTATGGACCCATCATGACATTGAAACTAGGCACGAAAACCACCATACTCATCTCTTCTCCACAATTAGCCAAAGAAGTGCTGCAAGAGAATAGCCAAGCATTTTCTAGCAGGATAACTCCACATGCTATTCAAGTATATGACCATCACAGATTTTCAATCACCTGGCTTCCCCCATCAGCTCAGTGGAGGAACCAAAGAAGAGCTTGTGCCACAAAAATATTCTCCCCACAAATGCTTGACTCCACAAAAGTTGTCCGTCAACAAAAGCTACAAGAATTGTTGGATTATGTAAAGGACAAAAGCTTGAAAGGTGAGGTTTTGGATCTTGGTGAAGCTGTTTTCACAACTGTGCTTAATTCAATTTCCAACACTTTCTTCTCTTTGGATTTATCTCATTCTACATCTGATGAGAAGTCTCAAGAGTTTAAGAACATTATTTGGGGTGCAATGGAAGATGCTGGAAGGCCAAATGTTGTGGACTTTTTTCCCATTCTTGGTCCACTTGACCCTCAAGGTGTTCATGCTAGGATGTCCATTTATTTCACCAAGTTGCGTAAAATTTTTGATACAATTATAGAAGAAAGAATGTGCTCAAGAGTTTCAAAAACTAATTCCGAATTCGAGGTGGCTAATGATGTGCTAAATTCACTTCTTAGCAATGTTGGAGGCAGTTCTCAGCTGAGCCGCGATGAGATGTTACATCTATTTGTGGTTAGTACTTAGTTTTCAATTAATAATAATACTTGAACATACAAAATTTGGAGACACCCAACATATATCTTACCTTTCTCTATTTCTCCCGTCTTACATTATTGCATCAATTACTTCTCTCTCTGATCTCTTCTTTCTCACTTTAGATATCTATTGGCTGATTGCATTATATATATATATCTGCATATCGTTTTCCTTTTCCAATAATTGCCTTTTATTAATTATAAAGTTATTATTTTTCTTGCCATTTATGTCTTTTTTAGGAATTACAAAATATATATGCTATCTGATGAAATAATGTTCTATTAGGATTTGTTTGTTGCGGGGATTGACACAACGACAGTCACAATTGAATGGACAATGACAGAGCTATTACGTAACCCTGATAAATTAGAAAAAACAAGAGATGTCAGATGAGTTGTGTCAAGCAATTGGCGAGGATGCAACACTTGAAGAATCACACATCTCAAAGTTGCCTTATTTACAAGCAGTTGTAAAGGAAACTTTTCGGTTGCATCCTCCAGCTCCACTTCTTGTACCACGCAAGTGTGATGAAGATGTAAGCATATCTGGCTTTCTAGTGCCAAAAGATGCACAAGTCTTAGTTAACCTATGGGCCATGGGACGAGATCCAACAATTTGGAAAAATCCAAATAAGTTTGTGCCTGAAAGATTTTTAGAGTGTAAGATTTCAAAAAAAAGGTCATAATTTTGAGCTTATACCATTCGGGGCAGGAAAAAGGATGTGTCCTGGAATTCCGTTGGCTCATAAGTCAGTGCATTTAATGGTGGCATCCCTTTTGTATTGCTTTGAATGGAAGTTAGCTGATGGACTAACACCTGAACACATAAACATGGAGGAGCATTTTGGCTTATCCTTAAAGAAGGCCCAACCCCTTCGAGTTCAAGCTATTTCAATCAAACATTGTTAATTATATATAAGGTTAATGTTGTTGCATTTTATATGGATGTCTATTTAGGTATGTGTGAGGGTTAAATGCAGTAGTTGCATGTGTTACTTACTCCTATTAAATACTGAAGGATGAGATTATATTTATCTTCTTATTGGAGCTTAGCTTGTGGGTATGGGAACTATTTAATCTTTATAAGAAGGGTTATATAACATATTGTTTGTTTTCATCTGTTATTTATTTATCTTTTCTATTTTAGTGATATCTGTTACAACAATATCTTGTATTTTCTCTTCTTATTGTATTTGGGTTAGCACCCCTTGTGCTATTTGAATACAATTGCTTGGCTTATCAAAAAAAAAAATTTATCTTCTTATTTGGCTAATCCAAACATGTTATTTCAAATATTCTCTATAGTACAATTACAGGTTTGACCCACATTAATGTTAGTTGTGTTTTTTACTTTGAGAAATACTTGAGATCCAAGGATCTGAATTTAGGTTTATGGTCTCAAACTTCAAAAGTACAGTAAAACTTTTTTTTGAAATTAAAAGTACAATAAAACTTGAACAGCAAGAAAGAAGTAAAAAAGTTAAACAATTTCTTAAAATAAATGAAAGGATTGAGATAATGTAAAGAATGAAACAAAGTTGTAACCAAAAAGAATGAAACAAGTTCAAATGAATAATCTTGCCACCGTCTTCAGTACAACAAAAAAGTTAAACAATGGCAGTTCAATTAAGTAGCAGGGGAATCTGTTTGTTGAAAAGAGATTTTACGGGACTCCTGAAACCCCCACAAAATGCCCTTAAGGATTTTGGATGTGTTGCTACAGTTAAAAACCATAGCAAAAACTACAAGAACCTACGGTTCACACTCCGGTATCTATCAATATGTTTTATAAAAATTTGTGGCGGAACCAATATGAATAAATTAACAGTTAAGCAAATAAGGACAGTTATCCTCTTCCCCCTAGCTACTTGTTTGTGTTGTTGAGAGCTCACCTCTTGGCCGATGAGATAGGGTTGTTGAGCTTGTGGAAATGCTGTCGGTTTCCTGCACAACACTGCTTCTGCCGTCGAGCTTGTTTCAGGTATGTCACTATGATATTTGTTGATTGAAACTTAGCTATTGCTGGAAATTGCATTTATTTTTTGCTCACATATCAATTTTGGCACATCTCAGCCTGATATGGTGATTTGGTGTCTTGTCCTGATTTTGTGAAGAATTGAGGTTGTTTGACTTGTTTATATTTTCCAGTTTCATGAATCCTCATTCGTTTTCTGTCGTGTTATGAGAACCTTCATTGAGGCACCTCTTTGTTAATCTTATTGCAACCAAGCATTGGAACTTATACCATGATTTTCAATGACAGGGAAATTGCATTATGTTTCCATTGAAATGCTTTTTGGGCATTTGAGTTATTTATTCAAAATGGCTTTTATTTTATTCATTCAGGCGGTCAGGCCACAGCCACACTATTATGATTTTTACATTTTAGCAGAATTATGGTTGTATTGTATGTATGTTGGTTAGTTTCCATCTATTGTTTCACAAGAATTTGATTTTAATTAGGAAAAGCAGTTTTCATTGGGATTAGTTTTCCAAATTTTTCTTTTGATCATTACTCTCCTAATTTGATTTATATGTAACACTATCTGATGGTCACTTGTTTACTGTAGTCTTTGCTCAGGTGCTGAGATCCTATTACGAATAGTTCGTGAGGCCATTCCTCGCTGTATTTTGAGTTTGGTATGTCTGTGGCAGCAGCAGAACTGGTTGTTAATGTGCATGACTTTCTTCATAAGAAGCTTTGTGAAATGCATGTGTCTTCTTCATTTCCTCCAGTATATATATTAATTTTTTTTTTGAAAGCTGATTATTATATCATCAGAAGAAAGCATACAAAACAAGCAAAAGAGGCCAAAAAGTTCAAAAGGCCCTTTTACACACAAAACAGACGTAGTACAGTAGGTAAATGAAAGAACAACAACTACAACTAAGGTTACAATAGCAAAGGACAATAGGAAAAGAAGATAGAAACGCTGCAAAACCAGATACAGTAGCAAAAGAGCACAAAGCAGCAAGGCCATAGAGACTGGAAACTAAGAGGCTTGCCAATTAAATGCAAAATTCCCCCCCCCCCCCCCCCCCCAATAATCGAGCTTCTTCAGAATGTGGCCAAAACACGCAGCAGAACAGAACCCGGTAAATTGATACCAATCAGAGGCAGAGAACTAGGGAGCAACATCATAAAACCAGTCACACTATAGTTTCTCCCACAGAGGAACAACGCGATCACAACCCGATTTAGCTAATTCATCGGCTTCACCATTAGCTTCTCTAAGAGTATGAACCACTCCCACACAATTCACTTCCTTCAAGAGCCAATCAATAGCGTTCAGATCGTTAATGAGGGCCAAGGGCCTGTTAGATTTCCCATTCACCCACCCCACAGCGAGGGTGGAATCACTTTCGACGAGCAGCTGGGAAAAACCAAACTCTTTGGAGAAAGACAGCGCCAAAAAGATGGCTTTCACTTCAGCCTGATGAGCCCAAAGAACCCCCAATGACTTGGAAAACCTCCCCAAGATGGTTCCAGCCGCGTTTTTCAGTATTCCGCCAGCACCACTAATGCCTGGGGCGCCCCTCGCAGAACCGTCGACGTTGAACTTGAGAGTGTTCACCGGCGGAGGGTTCCAAACACACTGCCTCACCTTCCGCACCTTCCCCATGGTTTTTATGTTTACAAAGTTTAGAGAGAAATCAGTGGAAGAATAGGGGCAATCTTTCCACCATGCCTTGGTCCACCACATATCCCTCATCAGCTGAAGGTCCCAAATGGTCTCAAATACGAATTCCTTTTGATTAAAAACCAGGTCATTTCGGGCAAGCCAAATTGACCAAACCACTGCACATGGCACCAATTCCCACAGCACTCGGTCCGATATAGCACGTAGGGAAGGCCATTCCTTAAACAAATCAAGAACAGATCCCGGAATACACCATTGGACTCCTTCCCTCGCCATAATTTTGGACCAAAACCTCCATGGTGTGTCACAACAAACCATCATATGTTGAACAGATTCAACACACAAGCCACATAGATCACATAAACCAGCATTTTCGATTGAAATACCTCTTTTTAACAGATTTTCCTTAACCGCCACTCGATTCTCCAATAGTTGCCAAACAAATAGCCCAACCTTGGGGGGGGACAATTTTTCTACATTGGTTTGAGATCAGCCACGAAACAGGGCCAAAAATATGCAATTCAGCAGCAGAATATCCTTCTTTGACAGTGAAAACTCCATTAGAAGCTCCCGACCAAACTATGGTATCTTCATCATCACAAGGGAAAATTAAATTCAGACTTGACATCAGTTCATGAAACCACGAAAGCTCCCAATCGAAAAGCCGGCGACAGAGACCCAAGTCCCAGGTCCAACGCCCAGCTTGGAAAGAGCCTAAATCCGCTACCATGGCATTTTTGTTAGTGGCAAGGGCAAACAGACGAGGAAAAATCGCATGAAGCGGAATCTTGTCAAGCCAAGGGTCATTCCAGAAGCGGATATTGTTGCCCCTCCCAACACAGCAGCGGCAACCCTCTCTAAACACTCTAGCAAAAATCGAGTTTTGGAACAACACTTTAAGGATATCAAGAACCAATATGGAACAGCGATTTGACTTGATTGCAGCAAGGTGTAAGAGCAGAATTCTACCATCCCAACCGTACTTTGCACAAATGACCTTTCTCCACAAATAATTTTTCTCCCTCCCAAACCTCCAAGCCACTTAAGGATCAGAACTTTGTTTTTCCAACCGAGGAAACCAACCCCAAGCCCGCCAACCTGAGCACTTTTACAAATTTGCTCCCAAGCCATCCAAGAGATGCCTCGGCCGCCGTCCAACCCCCCCCATAAGAAAGACCTCATTAGTTTCTCAAGTTCACCCACCACCCCAATAGGCGCCAGAAATAAAGACATGTGATAAATAGGTATGGCGCTCAAAACCGCCTTGAGCATCACAAGCCTTCCGCTAAGGGAAAGATACTTGGACCCCCAAGAACCTAGCCGCAATCGCATATTTTCGAACAGAGGCTGCCAAAACCTTTTCCTACGTGGATTATCACCAAGAGGTGCACCGAGATACTTAATTGGAAAAGTACCAACCTGCACACCAAGAACATCCGCTGCTCGAGACAGATCATCATGAGAGACATTACAACCAAAAATATGAGATTTGGAATAATTAACTTTGAGACCAGAAATTGCCAGGAAGACTTCAAGAGCAGCCGCTATGTTTTCCAAGTGCGAGATATCAATCCCACAAACGATAAGCGTGTCATCTGCGAACTGTAAGTGGTTGATCCAAAGGTCATCCGCCACACGAAAACCACACGGTTCCTCAAAAGAAAGTAGCTTATTTAAGATGCACGATAGCCCATTTACACAGATATTGAAAAGTAGCGGAGATAACGGGTCTCCTTGACGAAGCCCTTTTTCTATATTAAAGAAGTCGGTGGGTGACCCGTTTACCAAGACCGCAAGAGATGCCGTAGAAACACACTCCTCAATCCATTGGATCCAACGTTTGCCAAAACCCAATTCCTCCAACATATCTAGCAAGAAGCGCCAATCGATGTTATCATAGGCCTTAGCAAAATCCAATTTCACAATCAGCCCCCCTTCCCTTCGACCTTCCATGGCATGAATAATTTCACTTGCTATTAGAATGCAATCAGCTATTTGACGTCCCGGGGTGAAAGCAAATTGATTTTCAGAGATGATGAGAGGCAAGACCTTTTGGAGGCGGGAGGCAAGGACCTTAGAGATGAGCTTATATACACTTCTGATCAAGCTAATCGGACGAAAATCAGAAATAGAGCTTGGATTCCCACTCTTTGGAATAAGAGCAATGAAGGCCGCATTCATACCCCTCACAAGTTTCCCATGGGAATGGAAATCTTGAAAGACTTTGAGAACATCATCTTTTAAAGTATCCCAAAAAGCTTTAAAGAAATTCAGATTAAAACCATCCGGTCTCGGGGCCCTATTTCCATCGCAAGACTGAATCACTGACCAGATCTCTTCCTCTGTGAAAGAAGCTTTGCATGGTGATATCAGCAGCACATACCCTTGGAAGGTTATCACACTCTAGTTTAGCTCCCCACCTCGGATCCCTCTTGAAGAAAGCATGGAAATGATTAAAAATGGCCAATTTTATTGCGCCGGGGTCAGATAGACAAACACCATTGAAGATCAGATTGGCCAAACTATTATGAGATTCTCTAACTTTGCAAGAATTATGGAAGTAATGAGAATTTTTGTCCCCCAGTTTCAGCCACCTCAACCTCGATTTCTGAAGCCATTTGCTCTCCTCTTTCCTGTATTCAGCCCAAAGATGATTTAGAATTGCCAAACGCCCTCTTCTCAACTCATCGGACACACCTTCCCGCTCCATCCTTGACATAGTATCATGGAGTTTCTCCTCAAGCTCTTTAATTTTCTCAGACCCCCAAGCCCCCTTTCTCAGGCGCCACTCTTTAATTTCCCCTTTGAGACCTTTTAATTTTTCTTGGAGCATGAAACTTGACCAGCCTTCAACCAAAGCTGAGTTCCACCACACCTCCACAAGGTTCTTGAAACCCTCCTCCAACAGCCAACAGTTAAAGAAAGTAAAAGGTTTCGGACCAAAATCATGAGAGCCAAGTTTTAAAGTTACAACCCTATGGTCAGAGATCCCCCAATCTTCCACAGATTGACAAGCCCCATCAAGCCGCAAGATTGCCTCACCATTTAACAACCACCTATCTAACTTGCTCCACAGCCCCCCACCCCTTGTACTACCCCAAGTGGAATCCCCATTCCTGAGAGGAAGATCAGTAAGCTCAAACTCTTCGACAAAGCTTTTGAACGAAGCGTCTCCCACACTGTTTGCTTCCTCGCTACCACTTCTTTCGCCATCATTTAATATGGCATTAAAATCCCCACCCAGAATAATACTTCCAGTTGCCATACGTAAATCAGCACCCAGGGAATTAAAAAAAGCTACTCTATCCCCAACATTATTAGGCCCATACACATTACCAACAACATCAATACCAGAGGAATTCCTAAACTGGACAAACAACAGAAGATACCTTTGATTTTTCTTTGTCTGCACAACCTTGAGAGCAGATTTTCTCCAAAGAGACACCAAGCCGCCAGCCACGCCAACCGCAGGGACATAATCGAATTCCATTCCAAGAGATTTAGCCCAGCTCACAAGCAACTTCATTCTGTTCTCATCTAATTTTGATTCCTGTAGAAAGCAGACTTCTGGCTTGATCTTCTTAAAAACCTTCTTTGTTGCCTCCCTCTTTGTGGAGCTACCCAGGCCCCTCACATCCCAAGAGGCCTACACTCTACCCATCCTCACAACACCACCTTAGCGACTTGATCTTCGTGCGGAAATTTGTCTAGCAAAACCTTCAATAGCTTCAGACTCGGTGCAATTGAAAACCACACCAACTGCTATTCCAATTCTGTAAGCACGACGAGCTTTCACAGTAGTTGGCGAATCATTACAAGGAGTGTCTTGTTCGCCAGATAAAAGGTCACTTGCAACCAGAGACGCTACAGGGGAAGAAGAAGACAGGCTCACGGCTTGGTTCCCAGACAACGAGCGCACTCGTTTGGATCTCCTCGTGGTCAATTTTCCCCCCAAAACTTTCCGGATGTTGCGTTGGAGGATAGAACGAGAAACACTAGGATGGGAGACAGGGGAAAAAATGTCTGATGAGTCAACAATAAGATTGGAGACAACGACGTCGTGTTTCAACTTTAATGCTGGAGAATTGTTAACCACAGAACTGTTGGTATTGATTAATATTTCATTATTAGATACCTGGACTTTACCCAAGTCCACAGAAAGATGAATACTTGGTTCAAAAGATCCACACCAAGGCCCAAACCCACGAGGCCCAGATGTAGAGAAACCTGTTGAAAGATTGAAACCAGTAGAAAGGGACCCATCATATGAGCTGTGCATAAGCAACCTAGAGGGATGAAGGACCGTTGACGGGGCCAAGTTTCGAAAAAGTCTCTCCCAGTTCACTTCATCGAGGCAAAAACGCAGAGCAGGGGAAAGCACAAAAGGTGGGATCTTGATAAGGATGCTACCCTCTGCAAGAAAAGAGACTCCCTGAAAGTAGTCATCAGTATCTCTCATGACCATAGGGATATTCAAATTATTTCCTAGGTAAGGTACTGTTAGTGTGTCACCACTGTAACACGTCAGAGCCCATCGCTGTCCTAACTGTACTCCGGCGGCACAATCCACGCACGGGGACCCAGGAACGCTATCATCGGAACTGATCTCCGCTACCCCGGAACCCCTAGAGGAGGTCACCGTTACAAGCTCCTCTGTCTCTTGAACCACTGTCCCAGAGCAAGAAAAAGAGCCCCCGGGAGGAGGGCTAGACTCGTTGTCGGACATACCTGGCTCGCAGGAAGAGGCACAACGGTCTACTCCGCCGCCGTACTCCACCTCCATCAAAATTCTTACCTTCACATCATCAATATAAACATCCATGTACCTATTTTCCAGGGTTGGGGAAGACGAAATAATCAACATCCTTGCAAAATCAAGGTGCCTGCGTTCCTTTGTCCCAGCATCAACTCCCACAAAATTCCCCATAGAGCATCCCACTGCTTGAAAAATGCCCAGATTCCAAGCCGCGAGCGGAATTCTAATTTATTCTTGGTTTCATGCTGTTGAACTTTAAAAACTGGTTAAGAACATATCATCAGGTGGAGAATTCTAGACACTTTTCCTACCAATGTAGGTGCGCGCAAGGGGGAGTGCAATCGGAGGATTTGCACTATGTTGGGCCAATTCTCATGCACGCACTAGAAGAGGTTTGATATATAAACTCTTTGAAAATTCTAGGCACAAGCAACATCGGACTTGAAACTTTTGAAATATCACATATTTTTCCAACATAGGGTGCTGGCCAAAGTCTTCCGTGAAGACACCCGTTGCAAGGTGGGTAGCGGGTCTTATATTCGTTTTTGGAGAGATCCATGGGTAGATCTAATCCCATTATCTATCAGATTTCCACGCCTTTTTACTCTTGCAGAGGAAAAAGAGGCTAAGATCAATGAAGTCGGTGTCTTCGCAAATGGGTCTTGGACTTGGAACATTCATTTTAGAAGACGTTTATTTGATTGGGATTTTAGAAGACATTCATAAGGTGAGTCAGAGGATCACCTTATGGCCCACTGAGAAGGTAATTCTATGGCGGACTATTTAGCCAAATCCGGCTGTGATAGGGTATTGCCTATGTGGGAGTGGGCTGTTTAATTGCTGGTATTCTAGTAATGTGCTGGTGTCTTCTGTTCACCCTGGTTCTATCCGTTTTCTCATGTGCTGTGGGTCTGTTATCTCCTCTTGGCTCCTCGGATTTCCTTGTCAAATTTCATTGCTACAGTGGGTTGAACAAGTGTGACACCTCTTATGGAAATGGTTCCTCTGAATTCCTCTCCTTGCTTTCTCTCGGTATATCTTGGCTTGTGCTCTGTGTGAGGTTGGAGGGCAGTACAAGGTTGGCAGAGCTGCATTTTTTATCCCCTGGTCTACTAGTGTGTGTTCAAGGATTGTTATATTCTGGTCTTGTGTAGCTATCCCCTGATGCACGTAGCACACATCGAAACTGGACCCATTGGGATAATTCTCTCCAAATTTTTTGAGGATTTTACATCAAAAATGGGAAGAGGCATATGATTTTACATCAAAAATCTTGGTAGAGCAAAGACACCATTCTTATTTGAGCTCGAAACAAGCTCACCATCCATCTCTTGGCCGCATTAGAAAATGCTCCTTCCACTAATAGAGCTAATATTGATAACACAGTACAAACAATATTTTCCTTGGAGTGTCCTAAGACAAAGGCAAATGAAAGTTCTCATTTTCTTCTTCTATATGCTTTCACGTTTCTCTCATTTTGAGGACTCATCCCTTGCACATAGGAAGTCTCATCCATGTTCAAAATTTCTTATAAGGTACAACCTTACTCATTTTGCTTATTATTTGTTTATATAATATATATTTTATTGTATGTTTGTCTTAAATTTTGTTTGAGCTAGCTTTTATTAATTTAGTTAATTATCCAAACTCTCTGCTTCCCTTTCTCCTTTATTTTTCTTCCTATTTCTCTATAATGTTCCTATCATACCTATATTGTTGGGAGAGTCACGGCGAAGACCCATGGGCCAAGGCCGAGAGGAGACACCAATGAGATCTTGGACACCACATCTTAACCCAAAACTTTAAGGCATTAGGTTTATGGGTCACATCTCTTATAAACTCTCCCTCTCACCTTGACTTCTCCGCTGTGGGACTTGACTCCAACACTTGATTCCAATAATCTCCCCCTCAAGTGTGAGTCCCTCAACCACATCACCCATGGTCCTCTCGTCTGCAGAAGCTATCCACCTTGCACCGTCGTTCGCTGCCAACGGAACCCGCCGCCTAGCCACACTGCTAGGAAGACTTTCGACACAAGGAGCCGTCATGGTCCCACGAACCATCGGCTCTGATACCACTTATTGGGAAAGTCACGACGAGGACCCATGGTCAAATCCGAGGGGAGACACCAAGAAGATCTTGGACACCACATCTTAACTCAAAACCTTAAGGCATTAGGTTTATGGGTTCATCTCCTTATAAACTCCTCCTCTCACCTTTTGACTTCTCCGTTGTGGGACTTGACTCCAACACTTGATTCGAACATATATCATATCTCTTATTCTCACTCTTCTCTTCCTATATCTTAAAGAAAATATAGGTGGAAGAAGTGTCACAACATTTTCCTTAAGAGAGTTGTTATTCGAACCCCCCACATCTATAGGTATCATGTTAAATTCGTAAAATCAAAAAATGTCCCTAATAAAAAAAATTCGCTCGCACTTTAAAAGTGAGTTATCTACGCACTTTCAAAGTGCATTATGGTCGCACCTCTAAAATGCGTAGTGCGAGCGGAACGCACATGTTTCTTTTTTTTCCTGTTTAATTTTTGGAAGGAATATGAGACTGTCACTTCTTGGTTAAGGTAACAGGACTATTTAGAGCTCAAATATGCAGTCAGAATTTTCAAATTCCTACACCTTCTAGGAGTCGTTTCACAATCAGGAGCGATACGGTTTCGAAAATGTGACCATTTTTTGTCTCGAATGTGAAGTCAACCAACTACAAAGTTGTAGAAAATAATAAAGTAATTGGTCTCCTGGTACCTCCGGTCCCAAGCTATGTGGAATTTAGCCAAATTCCTTCATCTGGTATTTTATTTTCAATTTTAAAAAAAAAATATTCCACCATAAATCTCCAAATATTCTATCTTGATTTAATGTGGTGGTCTCATAATTTTTAAAAATTATCTGATATCAATTTTGTTAAAAGTGCGTTAACTTCGCACTTTAGAAGTGCATCAGTCACGCACCTCTAAAATGCGTTAGTTGCAAAAAAAAAAAAAAAACGATGGTAACAACCAGGGGCGAGGGACAGCGGTGGCCCACCGTGGCCAGGTCCCTCCCCCATTTCTTGATTTTTAATACATACTATGTAAATTTTTCATATGGTTCCTGTCAAAGTGAAATGGTGTGAGGTGCAGAGATTGCGGGGTAAAGCTTTGGATGACTGGTAACTAATAAAAGTAACAAAAGCAACACTGATTTGGAATCATATATTTACCTCGAGGGACCTAGCAAAATAGTTGACCATTGGGCTAGCTATTCTTATGTCTATGGGTTCCACCGAGTTCTCTTGCTTTCGCTCAGGTCTCATCCTCTGAATCTCGCGTCTTCCCTCTCGAATTTTGGATTGTGGTCTCCCTCTGAACTTGCTTGCATCTTCCCTCTCTCATATAGTTCTCTTCCTCTTTGCATTCGCTTACCTTCAGAAGAGGAAGTTTTGAGGTTTAACCGTTACGCTTTGCTGAGAGAGACCTTTTCACTTTCCCTTTCCCTAAAAAAATCCAACGGTTACAATTAGAAGTAGTAATCAATGGTTATAATTGAGTTACCCTCTAATTTTTTTTACAACGATTTACCCTCTAAATTACATATATGTCCATGGAGAAATTTTCATTTATGTGCATTAATTTGTTAAATGTCTGTTTTACCCTCAAGGCTGCAAAAACTCTCCCTTTATATAGTTTACTAGTATTTTTTACCCGTGCGATGCACGGGATATTCATATTTTATTTTTTGTGTGAATTTTTTAAATATGTGTTATTTTTAATGATATTTTATGGATTAATAGACACTAAATCATTTTTTTTTATAATTATAATAATTACATTAAGAATAAAACTGAGAACGAATTGTTCCATATTTCAGGTAAAAGATCTTCATCATATGACATTGCAAAATACTCCTTTGTAAACTACATTTGAAGTACTATGAGAATTTTTGGCACTATCGCAAAATGAGGATTTTTGATCATTTACAATGCGTGATCTAGAGAATGCTACATATAGTTGGCCATGTGAAAACACTGATTTTGACAAATATAATCCCACCTTTTTTAATGATTGTCCTTGGCTTTTGTTTATTGTCATGACAAAAGAGAGTACTATAGAAAATTGTCTCCTTTTAAATTTGAAAGGAATTCCCCTATCTGATGGAGTTAATGTTAATCTTGTTATGAAAACTCTTTGTTCTGGATATAACCTCTATTCCAAAATATATGTTCTCATTCGAGTAATAATCAGACGTGTATCATTACACAATCCAGCTGATTGCCCTCCAATTTAAAAAGTATTAATAAGAATTTCATAAAATTGTAAATTTCCATCTAGCAATTTAAATTTAAATGGTTTGCACCAAAATAATTGAAATGTTTATTCGCTTGTTCGGTTCTTAATAAAAAATAGGCTTAAATAAGTTTTTCATCCCAGCAAAATTTATTAATTTATTAATTTTTTGTTTCATCTCTGGAAAATATTTCAAGTCTAAACCAAAGAATCATGATTTTAGAGAGACCTAAAACATGTTTAAGCCTAACTCATTCCAAAATTGTATCTTTTCCCATGTACCCATGACAAACCTTTCAAGTGTGTTCATATATATATAAATTGAAAATTTTCTCAACATTAATAGCCTCTACTTCAGATTCCAAAGCCAGCCTTATTAGTTATTTCCTTTCACCTCACATTGAGATTCCAGTTTCTTAACGTTAGACTTCAATGTGGCAATTTCTTCTGTTAGTGCTTTATGCTTCTCAGCATTGCCATTTTTATCATCCTCAAAACTTTTACTTGGTTTCTTAACCGCTTCCATGGCCTTCCTGAGTAAACGAAGCTCTCTTATGTAATGGTGCAGTCTATCAATCATCAGAGACAGGAACAACACAAAACTTGTGTACATTTGATAAAAAAACAAATTCAAAAACTTAAATATAAAAGTGAAAAGAATTTTAAAAACACTACAGTAGAAACATCCTTCTAACAACACTCATGAAAACTAAAATATCCGTGATGAAAGGAAGGAAGGAAAAAAGAAACAAACCTACATACAAAAATCATGTTAAAGCTTCTTTGAATTTTTTTTTCCCTTCATAAAAGAGTTCGACCACAAAGGCAATGTCTATTTTGGTTCTTGGAGGCTACACAACAGGGGTGCATTTCTTCTTCCAAATATTAAATATTAATACATCAACATCACTGTTACCCAGTCTCAACAGGTTCTGAACCAAAGAATCTGAACAATTCTCCTAAGTTCACTATGAAGCATTTGTTAACCCATATTACCAATTTATGACGCACTAACTAATTGAAGGGAAATTTACCATGACATGATTCACTTTCATGACAATATACACCCCCCACTAACAAAATGCAATGTAAAGTTTAGACAAACTTTGTGATAATATGGAAGAAAGCATGGAATAAACCAATTGAGCAACTCTTTCAGCTGCTACTTATATAATAACTGATGGCAGCAAAACAGAAGGACCAGAAACCCCATAACATTGAAATGGGAAAAACCTCCAATAACACAAAAAGATGCCAAAAAGATAGCTTAGCTTGGTACGATTATTCTTCTATTTAAATAAACGACTAAAATAGCTTTTTCAATGAGAACACTTCTATCCTAATTGAATCTTACTAAGCATAGGTACCTGCTTGTTGGTTTCCTTTCATACTTAAAATATTTATTATCTAGTAAATTTCAGCTTACATGGAGTGGGAGGGGCTGCATTCATTCAGCTTCATAATTAATAACATTTTCTTTCAAACTAACATATTTTCTATCTAATAAATTTCAGCTTACATGGGAGGGGGATTTGTTTCATTGATTCAGCTGCACAATTCATAACAGAACACTTTTCGTAAATAAAATGTTATATTTTTCTGCATACACGAAAGACAAAATATTTTGTGGCATCTCACATTTCGAAATACTACACTTTACACAATCAGTTTCAGATGTAGTGATGCAATAGAAATATACCATCAACATTTTATTTTAGCCATTACCAAAACAACATTTTATTTTGGTGTTGCAACTCCATACACAGTGAGTCACGCTTATATTTGACAGCAAGGGCTACAAAAAGAAGGCAAGAATCAATGAAAAGTTTTAATTACAGATTAGATGTTGCCATTTAAGATTCCAAAAAAAAGTGACTCTTAGATATACCATTTCCCAAACAGTGTTTCTCTAAACAACACAATCTCATCCTGACACACACCAATCAAGCAAAATTAAGAAAAGCGAAAAAAATGTGATCCATTTCACTGAAGCTGCTAATTCTGGTAATATTCTTTTGGGACACAAAAGGGTCCTCCCAAAAACATACTGAATTTCATATAGGCAAAATGAAGCATATAATGAAAATGAACTAAAATAGTTCTATACAAATTAAACCAAGACAGGCAAAAATGCAGACTTTGGGAGCTTACTTCATATAAGAGAACAATCTTCTCACTCCAACTAAGCCCACCTCAACAATTCTCTCACATGAACATCCAGTTGCAATGCGAAGCACAATCCAGTGCAACAGAATCACTTACCCACATACCCCTAACATTTTCATTTAAAAAACCATAAAAAATATTTAAACTCAAATCAGAACCTCAACTGAAAACACAAAATCATTCCTAAAGCGTTTGCCAATAGCTGCACAATGCATTGCACCAGTTGCTGAAGGTTTCTTAATGGCTAAACATATGCATATGTAAGTGCTTACCCAAAAAAAATATGCATATGTAAGTGGCACCTGGTTATCATTCATCAAAATCATATGGAATGTTTAGACTAATTAATAATTATGCAAAGAGTAGTGTTTACCCGGAAATGCCAAATTAAATATAAAAACTAAGCAAGCAAACATATTATGTTAAAGAGGATTAGTATCAGCTAAAAAAACTGAGGAGGCAACAGTGATATGAAAGCTTTTCTCTTAAATATTTAAAAGTTTCTTATGTGATTATCAATTGAACTCATAATAAGAACCATTACCTGATCTCAAAGGGAAAAAAAATTAAGTTGCAGTTCATTCAAGATTAGTTGGAGATTACTTCTTATAATAAAGAATTGATATCAATATATAAGACTGAGACAACGGTGCAAAACTTAATCTGCAAAAAATTAGATACATGTACAGCCATGATAGTTCTGCTAAAAGTATAACCAACCTGATTACAACTGATAGCTTAAGTGAAAATGTCAACCATGTTTCTGTGCAACATTTAGGGGAGAAAAAAAACAAAAAAGAGAGTAAAGTGAACCTTCTTCTTTCCATCTCCATATTTGACAGGCTCTTGCAGGAACATGGTTGTCTATGCCGCCAGGAACCCCACTTCCTGATCATCTCCACGGTTATGCTTTTTGTGGAATGCTTCAGGAGATGGAGTTTTTTCTCTACTACCCCTGCATTTCGAAATTTGATTTTACATTTAATAAGTAGCACTTTTGTTTATTTTCCATGCTTTTGTTTCTGGATAAATATAATTGCAGTGTACTGTTATAGGCTACTGCTGCTACTTACCCTGCAAAAGTTTCACCAAAACTGGCCAAAAAACTCTGGCTATCCTGTTGTTTCCTTTCATTCTGGATTCATGCTTGAAGTACTTCGACTTCTATAGCCTTCAAAGGTGAAGTGCTGCTATAACCAAAGGGACGCTCCACAATCCTCTCCATTGTATTCATCATTTGTTGTAGAGTGGTTCAACAAAACTACAAAAAGAATGTCATCTTTATCAGTTTCCTTGAACCCCATGTTTGATGAAGGAATAAAATGACTGGGTATCCTAATTCCTAAGCCCACAAAAGAAAGAAATTGGAAAAACATGAAAGTTGGATGTACTTGTAGTCCAAAAAAATTATCTGAGCACCCATCATGGATAATAAAATAAATCCAACTGATTACCCCCGTCAAGCAATAATTACATTAAGGAGAGGGGAAAAGAATGAAACCAAAAAAAGAAGAAGAGAAAAGCAAACCTTCTTCTTCTGCTTGCCACCGCCAAATCTGGGTTTTGGACTACTAACTTATGAGTTATTGAAGCAGCAAAATTACAATAAACTGAGATGTTTACAATAACAGTTGCATATGGTCAGAGATAATGTAATAGAAAATCTGACTGACTAATAATCAAAGAGATTCGTGTTAACCAATCTACTAACCTTCTGAGCCTCAAAACTCTTCAAAGTTTCTAGGCACCTAGCTTCCCTTCTTTGTTGCTGCTCCCAATCGCTTGCTCTCCAATCGCTTCCGCTCCATAGACCCATTTCAGAAATTGACTTCTCAAGTAACCTTCAACAAATATCAGAAAAGCAAAGAGCCTCGGAAACCTTCATTTCAGATTGAATGGGGGCTTTAGAAGAAGTGGAAGAATCAACGCATGAAACCCAAATTGAAGGAGGTTGTGTCAATTTGGGTGGAAGGTGGGTTTGGCAGCGGATTCACTGGGACTGGGTGGTGGAAGCGAGATGTGGTGATGGAAGATTGGGGATGAAATAGTTCTTAACAGACGCAGTGGGAGAGCATGAATCGAAAACGGAAGAAAAATTGAAGAGGGAATCGAAAACGGATGTCGTTAGAAGAGGTGGAAACGAAAGCGACATACAATAATAAGTGCCAGCGAAATACTGAAGGCAAAATGGAAAAGAAACAAATGGCCGAGATTGAAAGATTGAAAGGGAAGGACGGCCAAGATTAAATCCTGAACTAATTATATTGAGATTTACCAAATTACCCATACAAAAATTATCATTCATGTTCAATCATTTATTGAATTACAAAATTGCCCTCAAGGCTGCAAAAACTCTTCTTTTATATATAGTATAGATAGATAGATAGATAGATAGAAAGAAGATAGATAATAACTTACTTATTAATTGCTATTATATTTCTTATATATGATTTGATTTGTTCACATTTAATTTTCTTTTTGATTTCATTTATACCCAATTTTCTTTTTATCTCACTCTTATTTTCATATCACATCTATCACCTATTATATCTTACATTTTTATTTCTTATATTCATATCTTTTTTAGAGTGTGAGTGAAATGAAAGTGAATGAAATATTATTGTACTTTTTTACTATTTAAAAACATTTATTGGTTTTTATTATCCTTATGGACACCGTCAACGAGCTTATAAGTTGGTTAATATCTATTACATTTAATATCAATTACACTCAAACTAATTATATATTTTATATGCTTATAAAAATTAATTACTTATATCAATTAATACATATATAGTGTTTGTGAAAAAAATCTTATGACTCATCGTGGATATTTGGATACGGAGTAGAAAATCACGTTAACGCTAAATTATGGTGGACAAAACAATCTCTTATAATTGTTGTTTTTGTTCACTATAATTTTGACTTCACGGTAATTTTTACTTTTGTCCATTATATTTTTGCATTGCTGTGATTTTTATCATATATCCAAACATACACGAAATTTATTTGATCCCGGCCCTCGTGTAGTTGAAATCTTGGCTCCGCCCTTGGTAACAACGACGACGGTGATGGAGGAAAGATGAGAGAGGAGAAGATGGAGGTTGTGGTGGCGGTGGCGGCGATGGTGGTTGTGGTGGTGGTGGTGGTGGTGGTAGTGGTAGTGGTGGTGAGGGAAGAAAGAGTAAAGAGGAAAGAGGAAAGAAGAGAGAATGTGAGGATGAGGGTGAGAATTTTTTTTTTCATTAAAGATATTTAAGTATTTTTGCAGTTTAAAGGGGGTTCAAATAGATGGGGGTCCAAATAACAACTCTCTTTCCTTAATTATCACTATCGTTGTTATTTTGATAGGTGAATATCTTGTAATCGAGTTTGGAGGCTACATATCTATTTGTAAGGGATTGAGATACAATGAGGAAAAAAATGTAAAAAATGTCTCCTCCACTTCAATTTTGTTAAAAAAAAAAACTTTGTGCTTGGTTTCGTTTGTGCTTGAATGAATTTTTAAAACTTTTTAGAATATTTACTTATAAATAATTTTAATTATATTATATTACGGAAAATTGTTAGGAAGAACAAATCCTTGCAAGTCTTTCTCATTGTGGATAGTAAATAAGGTTATATTTTTACACCACTAATTCTCTACTAGACTACAAAAAATATTTTTTATTTTTAACTTGTGTTTTTTTAAATACTAATTAACTTAATTAGTTTAAGGAGAAACTACAAGTAAGCTAAAAGATGGAAAAACATAAATAAAATTATTATATCAAAATGTATCATCTCCAACACTAAAAATGTTGGACGTAGTGAATAACTTACTTCGTTTCTTAACCATGAGGTCAATGTTCAATCTTTGCCAATAAAAGTGATTGATTACTACTATCGACATTGGATATCATAGGCTCACCAAAAATATAAAAAAAAATGTTCTATAACCAATATTGCTCTCTATATTCTTCTACATCGTTACAATGACAATATAGTGAACTCATTTTATTTTAAATAATTATGATCTTACTCTGCTTAATTACTTATTTCATATTTTCAAACAAATGATATATAAATTTTATCGCCTCCGGTTATGGATTTCCTGCAACAAAACAAGTTTGGATTTGGCTCCCTTGCGCCTATTATCGGGCTGTCCGTTGCTTCGTTCTAGCCGAGCGAAAGAGAGGGAGAGCGAGAGCGAGGGTGGGAGAGCATCTGTTGCTGCAGGTTGTAGTGACTTTGTTGTTGCTCTAATTTCGTTGTTTGGTGTGCTGGTCCAGCCGATTTAGAGTGTGAAAGAGGTCCTTCGGGTGTGACTCGCTCGCTCCTAGAGTTTTGGACTGGTCATTGCTATCGTGCTCAGAAGTATGGTTCAGTTATGTTGTTTTCATCTTTGGTCGATGTCTCGTGCTGATTCGCGTTTCCTCCAATGCCGAGATGATGCTCCGTTTTTGTTGGGTTTGCGAGGCTTTCTTCTCGCCACTTCTAGGTCCCCGATATATGTCTCTTCTCGTTTTTCGTTTAATGCTTGATCAAGGGGTTTGCCTTGCTATTATTGTAGGGATGTTTAAGTTGTTGCCTTGTATTGCTTATGGGCGAGTTTGGCTTTAAGTTTTGCAATGTTAGCATTGGGGGTCTTTACTCACATGTAATTATGTGTTGACCGTAAAATTGATCATTTTCCATCTAATAAAAGCTTTTGTTTTTTTTTTTAAAAAAAATTAATAAAATTTGTACAATATTCTCTTATACCGTGCATCGCATGGGTTTTAAGTTTGTTTTTTTTTTTTTCTGGTAAGAGTTTCTAAACATAGAATAAGCTAATATATTGTTAACCAGAGGGCTAGTGCTCTAAAATTATTCGCAGAACTGGTAATTAAGCTTGTTCCTGGAAACAAATTGGGTAAGGGAATGTGTAGGGGGAAAACGTCCCCTAGTTCATGTCTACCGCAAAAAGAGGAAGAAAATGCGGCCAGCCACCAGTCTGAATCCCACTTGTTTATTTGAAAATCTTGTTTGAACACAATGGGATGGGTGGGGCTCTTAGTGATTCATTCGCACTTCGCTTTCTCTTTTACCTCATTTTTACACATTTTTTCTTTTTATCTCTTTCTGTATTTCATATCACATTACAAATCATATCAGTCATTTGTCTCTTTTATGTTCTTCTTTGCTTGAGGTGGAGGTGGAAAAAGAAAGTCAACCCAACATTATTCGTTATATAAATACTTCAGAGATGAGGAGACTTTGTGTTTTATATAGAAAAAACTACTCAAATGAATTCATCAATACTTCTTCATGTATTTTTCCTTATTGCATTTATTGGTTGCCAATTTTTTGTTTTAAACTATATGTATCATGCATCCAATGAGATAATCTTGTATTGTTTGAGCTGCATAGGGCCACAATGGACAACAAAAGTATCACTATTAAGTATTTAACACAGTTTCATTTATATGGACTTGAACTCGAGACATATCTACTTAAGAGGAAAGGAGAAATGAGATTAATAAAAGAGAATTATGATTAGTGAAATTATGAGTTGGTATCGTGAGACATTATTACAATAGTTATTTGAATTTTGAAATAATTATAAATAATAATTAAATGAGGGTAGTTAAAAAGATTATGATGTTTACAAAGCCTATATTCAGTCTGCTTTTTCTCAAAAGACAAACATACAATTCTCAAATCTTTAAAGTGTGTTTGCCACGAATTCTTTTCGAGGACAAACATAATTAATATTTTCAAGTTTTGTCAAAATTAAATTTAATCACATTGGAATGATAAACTATTAGTATTTTTTGATACATCGGAAATATAAATTACAATTCTTTAGGATTGATCTCTGAACGTCCCCTTTTCCAACTCATATATTAACCAGTTCTTGTTACTTAAGCTATCATTCAGAAACAAATAAACCATTAGTTTAAAAGTACTATTCATTTTTCAAAAATATTTTATTATTATTTTTCATAAGTAGTCTTAAGCGATTCTAAAATAAATTTCATTACATCGTGTTGTTACAACATGATTATGCACCACTATGATTATTTTTATTTTAGGCTCAATTACACTTTTGGTCCCCCAACTATTGCCTTCCTGTGAAAATCGTCCTCAAACTTTAAAATTAGCAAAAAAACGTCCTCCAACTATACATGCCGTTGCACCTTTGGTATGCCGTTTGCCTTCCGTGAGAAAACTAACGTGAGAAGCTGATGTGGCTCCCTCACGCGTGTCTCACATTACTTTCTTCAGAGAGCTTGATGAGTGGACAAGTCACATGCTTCTCACGTGAGTCTAAAAGGGGGTAATCAAGTCTAATTAGGGTTTGCAATTTCATAACCGTTGGAGCCTTTTAGAGTCACGTGAGAAGCATGTGACTTGTCCAGTCATCAAGCTTTCTGAAGAAAGTCACATGAGACACACGTGAGGGAGCCACATCAGCTTCTCACGTTAGTTTTCTCTTGGAAGGCAAATGACAGACCAAAAGTGCAACGACATGTATAGTTAGAGGACGTTATTTGCTAATTTTGAAGTTTTGGGACGATTTTCGCAGGAAAGCAATAGTTGGGGGATCAAAAGTCCAATTAAGCCTTTATTTTAAATAAGATTCATACAACAAATTTGAGATCCGCATCTTACCTAACACCATCCAAAATGTTCCTAGCATGTGGTTATGATTATTCACAAGGTTTATCCACAAATGAAGTTGCCGATCCCTCTAGGCTCATTGCGGTGGTTATGGGCTTTGCACGCGATGGTGAGCTGGTTATAAATGATGGAGTACAACGGGGGAGGTATCTGCATAAACACTCTGGCTTCAGGTAAGTTTAGAATCAGAAAGAACTTAAAGTCTAGAAATATAGTTAGGAAAATGAATGCTCATGTAACTAAACGATCAAACGTGTTTTTATAGAGTTTGGTCTAAGTTGTGATGGAAACACTTAGCTTTAGTGAAGCTATCATAAAGAGCTTCTGAGATGATGGCCACACTTGGGTCACTTTTAGATCTTTAGTCGTCATATCAGTTTTTATTTTTCTCGACTAACTTTTGTTGGACGAGATAAATTCTCGTTTTGGTCGATCTGGCCGGCCAACATGACGTTCACTTTGTTGTGAATTTTTTGGGCTGACCATCCACAACACTATCGGGCATTTCAGTCGGCCACAACAAGAGCCCCCAGCTTAACATATAATGTAATGTAATATTAAGTTTGACAAGTTCATCTCAAATGTAATGAAGCATTTAATAATAAAATGCCAATTTGAAATCCAATGTAGACAATCTGAGATGAAAAAATATTTTAAATTGCTAATTGGATTTGAAATAACTTTTTGTTTTAACGTTATCTCACTGCCGAGATAAAATACATTGAAACTTATTCTACTACTCGATCCCCTTAAATTTTTGAAACTTGAACCGCTAAGATTAAAAAGTAATCGTGATTGATTTGATCATAAAAACATGTAATAAAGTCGGCAAAGTAGCTTCTTTTTAGAATTTGTCACTAGGGTTATTCCTCCCAAAGTTAGATTTCACATCTGTTCATATTCCTCATTTATTTTTTAACTTTTAAATTGCGGGAAAGAAGATTTAGAAAAAAATTCCTCATTCTCCCCGCACCCTAAGTCTTGCACCATGAAAGAGTAAAAACGACCTATTACAACATGTAATAATTACCCGTTAAAAAAAATAAAAAGGAAGTTTACAAAAATAACCCTTTTAATATTCTACATTCTATCTCTGCATCTCCTAGTATGTGGTGGGTTTCTTACTAGTAGGTGGTTCATTGATGCTATCTTGTAAAAGTTACTACTGTTAGTTTTCTTTTTTCCTCTCTTCCTACTTGTATTGGGTTGAAGTACTCCTTGTACTTCTCTTCAATATATTTCATTTGGCTTATAAAAAAAAAATCTGCATCTCCTCATTGATGGCACTTAGCGCGCTACCAGTGCCTTGCCTCCTCTGTGCCGAAACTCTTATGATGCCGCAAGCCATCCTTCACAACGGTGAGTACAGCTGTAACACCCCAATTTCTCAACTGAGGAGTCACATTAGTAACCTAACAAAGTCTAAGGACCAATCTGCAATCCCTAAAAACCAAGGGAATTTTTTTTTCTGTAAAACAACTAAACACTTCGGCTAAAAGGTTGGAAACATACCATAACTTTATTTAGATAACTTGTTTCCCGATATACAGTAATAATAGTTTACAATACCATAAGTAAGGTTCAGAATGAACATGCGCACTTTAACAGTGGCGGAAGCAAGACTTTAATAACAGAGTTCTCATAAAGTAAAAGAGACTCCAACATAATCCACAAGAAGAGAAGCAAAGCTGCTTCTCATACCTCTACTCCACCGCTTACAACTCGATCTCCAACTCGAGTAGCTATGCCTCGGCGGAAGGATCTCCATCGCCTAATAGCGTTAAGCGCCCAAACAACAAGTAGCAAATAGAAAGGGTTAACTCCATGCAATTACCATGTATAAAAGAGAAAAATCATGCTGTTCGAATTTAATTACCTGGCATGGTAAATAACTAGCAACATAACTCAACTCATATATCAACAACTTAAACATAAATCGGACTCAGATAATAATAACCTCAACAATGTAACATCAAATCAGATATCAATAAACCAATACGAAAATCCAACAACATAGGGTCAGGTGTTAGTTCCCTATAATGCAACTATATGCTGCTAACAAAATGGATCGATCAATATCGTCTCTCAAGACGGGACAATGATAGGACACACCTCCTCATCGCCACTTATAACGTCATACATGACGGGACAATCATAGGACACACCTCCTAATCGCCACTTAACGTCACACAAGACGGGACAATCATAGGACACACCTCCTGATCGCCACTTAGCATCTCGCAAGATGGGACAATGATAGGACACACCTCCTCATCGCCACTTGACTCAAGCCCTATATGCCAAGTCAGACAACAACAAAGCCCAACCAAGGACCAATCCAAAGTAACCACATGTTCCATCCACTAGGAAGCAGTAACGACAGAAACCAGTAAACGGCCGAAGCCTCTCAGAAAACATTTTCCAAATTCAGCATAATAATCATAATCATCTGCCAATCAATATAAACATCTTCATCTCAAACACAGGCAGTGCGATAAAAGCATGCAAGACTCAAAGACGCTCTAAAACCGAGTTACCCTTACCTTCGTGAGTAGAAGTTGGGCATGGAAATTGCGAACCTAGAACAAAGAAAACACAATCATCAACACAAGCTTCACTAGGAGCAACACGATCTACTAATACTAATCGAAATCGTAAAGAAAGCCTCTAAAGCTTCAGAGTTCCTATTTAGGCACAAATTGACAACGGAGACTTCGTTCGCTAAAACGAGCATAACTCGAGCTACAGAACTCAGAATGACACGAAACCGGCGCCAAAATTTCGACAATTGAAAGAGCTACGCAATGGCTCAGGTCATAGAGACCCAAAAATTATTTTTGGACACGGTACCCAAGCAATTAGGTTTCGGCCACTATGGAAAATAGGGTTTTCGAACTTTTTCTTCGATCTAAATCAATTCACAAGGTAGTTTTAGGGTAAAACTAAGGCAAAGAAATTGTCGGAACAATTTTCGGACAATCGGGTCGAAATACGACTATCCAGGGGCATTTTGGTCCAAAATAAAGGCTCAAAACTTCAAAGTTATCAGTTCGGAAAACAAATTTGACAGCATTGATCCTCATGACATCCGTGACAACAAATCCTAAAGGCACGAAGTCAGATTACAGCTTTTCGACAATAAAGTTTCGAAATGTGCGACTAATGGGGTTTTGAATCAATTTTTCAGATCTTGGACAACTGAATCGCAATCGGCGATTACTGACAGAGGTTTTAGACTCATGGGAACATAAGGAACATAACCCAACCAAGAAATCAAGGAAATCGGACAATTTTAGAAAAAGCTCAAAACTGTGAGCACAGAAACGACTTCAGAAACGCAACAGAAACAGTAAACAGAGGTAGGATTCATGCTAGTTACCTCAATACCTAGAAGTAGGGACGAACTGCACGAAGATTGGTCAAGTTTTCGCGAAAATTTCTCCTCTCCTCCTCTCTCCTTGCTCACGGCCTTGAATGGGTGAGAATGAAGAGATTTTGCTTTTTCGAGCTATTTATAGGCAGGTGAAATCGCGGAAAAATGAAAATTTCGCGATTCCGATTTTTGCAGCATGTCCACCGAGGAATTCTAAGAGAGATTCTGGCGTCAGAATTCCAGAACTCAAAACAATTATCTATGATTTGGGAAAAACGATATCTAAAATCCCAAAGGCGGTGTAAGTTAATCTGTCCCGTTAAACTACTTTTTGCTGTGATGCTCAGACGACAAAACTTCCTTCTGAAGAAAGATTGGAAATGTCGAACCAAATCTGGCAACGCGGATGGAAACTTCGTTAGAAGTCCCGAATAGAAAAAGTCTTCATCCATCGCTCGAATCTAGGGTTTCGAAGCAAGGAAATTAGCGTCGTCGGACTTCCGAAAAGTGAATGCTATCGTGCGTACAGTCTAGAGTTCCGAAATGAAACGCTGGTCGAAGGAAAAATAAAGAAAATCTTTAAATTTTCCAAGGATTCGAAATCTCACTTAAAACGTTGCTCTAAAGCGAAATTAGCCTATTCTGGACACGCTTGCCATAAGGCGGGTGTGCAGACGACTCGCTCTAATTCCTAAAATGACTACGCAACATTCCTCAAGCAATTCCTGAACTTTCTTCTTCATTAATCTTTCTCAAATATCAAACTCCTGTCACGCTTACACTGATTCTACGCGTGAGTCGGAAATTAGCTTGTTCTGAAAATCCAGGTCTTACAACAGCAGAATCCTTCTCCTTATCGTCGCTGACCACCAATTTAGAGAGAGTGAGATGAGAGACATTGCAGATCTAGGGAGAACCACCTCCACCAATTCCTTACCCTCTTCCATCATATCATTCGAAATCACAACAAGAAATAAGGAAAAGCCAAGATCTTCATCGATTTTAACCCTAGTCTTTCTCCTTCCATTCTTATCGGTTTTCCTTTAAAGTTGACTTTTCGGGTTGTGGAAGGAAAACTCAAGATAACAATCAATGGATCCTTCATCATCTTGGTTTGAGGATCATCTTCTTCCTTTGTACCCACCAATCCCATTCCCACCTCTCGCCCCACTCCCACCCAGAATCCTAATATTAATCCTAATTCCAAACTCGTTCAACAAACATCAGGTCCCCATTAACGAAGTATTTGAGGTCATCATTCTCGATCTTCAAGGAGCCAACATTATTGTTTTCCTCTCCCGACCCAGATCTATGTCTTAGACATTGCCGGTGAACAAGACTAAAAGGCCATCAGAGATATGGATGTGTTTTTCACCCTTCTTCATCTTCCTACTTCTACAAGATCAAAGCTCAATCACTTCCCTTCATCCTTCGCTTGATTCGCTCGATCTACTATCCCAAAGCTTCGAGTTTTCATCATTGTCGGGTCCATTGTGACCTCTATTCGTTAGACCTAGAGACCAGAAAGGTTGGGTTCCTTGCAAAGGTTTTTCATAGGAAGCAATACAATAAAATGTTTTTCAGTTCTCCCTGTTGTTCGATTGTTTTAGATTCTATGTTCAAAACCATATCTTTGTTCAATTTCAGCAGATCTGGTGTATGGAAAAATACAAGAAATGGCTGATTTTGTGGTGGTCAAGGCCTATGGTCATGGGGTTTTGTTGGCTGAGATTATGGTGGGTCTTGGACGACGGGGTCCGGCTGGTGGAGGCGACAGTTGGTGGTGGTTGTGGAGTGTAACGCCTCAATTTCTCAACTGAGGAATCACATTAAGTAACCTAACAAAGTCTAAGGACTAATTTGAAATCCTAAAGAAAACATGATATATATATTTTTTTGAAAACAACTAAACATAATTGAAAACATAACATAGTCATAATTAAACAACCCGTTCCCGACATATAGTAATAGTAACTTACAAAGACATAAGTAGGGTTCCAAAATAAGTATGCACACTTAAAACAGTGGCTAAGACAGGGTTCCAGTAAAAGAGTTTTCAGAGTTTGAAGAAGACTCAAAGCATAAACTACTAAAAGAAAATCAAACAGCTTCTTCCATCTCTGCTCCGCCGCTTACTGTCCCTCCTCCATCTCGATTATAGCTAAGCATTGTCGGAAGGCTCCTCATCGCCTATTAGCGTTAAGCGCCCAAACAACAAGTAGCAAACAGAAAGGGTTAACTCCATGCAATTACCACATATAAAAGAGAAAAGCATGTTATTAAAGTTTAAGTGCATAACATGGCACATAAGCTAGCAACTTAATTCTAGATAGATGACGACATATATCTAACAACATAAAATCAAATCAGATATCAACGACATAAAATTTAATCAGATATCAGCAACATAAAATTTAATTAGATATCAGCAACATAAAATTTAATCAGATATCAGCAACATAATAACATATTTAAATCAGACAACAATAATCTCAACGATATAACATCAAATCAGATATCAACAATCTCAACAACATAACATCAGTTAAGATATCAACAACCTCAATGAGTGTCCTGTGGTACAACTATGTGTTACTGTCAAGACAGGTCCAATCAAAAGCGTCTCGCAAGACGGGACAGTCACCTGGAACGAAAACCATTGACCTGCCACTTAATATGCCACGAAGGCCCCACCACAATAAGCCACACAGGCTCCACAATATAATCCAATAACGCATATGCACAAATATCAACACAGCATATAGCTACTTAGCACACACTTAGTATATGATCCATCCCAACATCAACCACGACAACAATCAAAACATCCACAAGAAAGCAGTAATGATAGAAACCAGTAAACGGCCGAAGCCTCTCAGAAAACGTAGACACACGTCTCAATAAGTTCACTCGGCCGAAGCCTCCAGAAAACATTTTCCCAGTTCAGCACAACAGTCATAATCAAATGTCAATCAATTTAAACATCTTCATCTCAAGCGCAGGCAGTGCGATAAAAGCATGCAAGACTCAAAGACGCGCTAAAACTGAGTTACCATTACCTTCGTGAGTAGATGTTGTGCATGGAAGTTGCGAACCTAGAACAAGGAAACACAATCATCAACACAAGCTCTACTAGAAGTAACACTATCTAATAACGCTAATCGAAACCGGAAAGAAAGCTTTTAAAGCTTCAGAGTTCCTTTTTAGGCACGAATTGACAACAGAACTTCGTTTGCTAAAACGTGCATAACTTGAGCTACAGAACTCGGAATAACACGAAACCAAAGCCAAAATTTCGACAATCGAAAGAGCTACGCTATAGCTCAGGCCATACAGACCAAAAATTATTTTTGGACAAGGCAACATAACACTAAGTTTCGGCCACTTTAGAAAATAGGGTTTCCGAACTTTTTCTTCGATCTAAATCAATTCCTAGGTGTTCTTAGGTGATATCTAGGCCAGGGAAACTCTCAGAAAAATTATCGGATCGAAAACTAGAACAGGGGTATTTTGGTCAAGATTTTTAGCTCGGAAATTCAAAATCGGAATTTCGAAAAACAAATTGGATGAGGTCGATACCAACAACGTTTATGACGACTAATCCTACTGACGCTAAGCTCAATCGAGAGTTTTTGATTCAAAAAGCGGAACCTTAGCATAAAATGGGTATTTGAGCAGAATTGAAGTTCTGCGGCGATTCGACGAGATTCGGCGAAATGTAATCCGCTAAACATGCTCTTGGGCATGCAGGGAATAAGTTTAGACAGAGAAATCAAGTTATTTGGACAGTTTTACAAAAAGCTCAAAACTTTGAGCACAGAAAGACATAGATAAAAGCGACAGAATTTACGATCAGAGGTAAGGAAAAGCATCAGTACCTCGAGGCCTACGTATAGCAACTGTCAGTGCGAAGATTAGTCAAGGATTGCAAAAAGCATTTCTCCCTCTTCTCCTCAAGCTCACCCATGGCCAAAGCATGGAAAATGATGAAGATATTTCAAATTTTGGCTATTTATTAGGTTGGTCAAAAACACGGCAAAACAAATATTTCCCGATTCCGATTTTTCCTGTGCAATACTCCGTGAATGCTGAGTGGGTTTCCGATGTCAAGTTTCCAGAACTTGAATCAAGGTTTTTCAATAAATGAAACAATCCAAAAAGCGGTATGAAATAATTCAACCCGAAAAACTACTTTTTGCAGCGAATGTCAGATGCAGAAACTTCCTTCTGAAGAAAGGTTCGTATCATTAAACAGAATAAGACAACGCGGATGGAAACTTCGTTTGAAGCTCCGAATAGAAAAAGTCTTCATCTACAGTTCGTTTTAAGGTTCTTGAGCTACCAGGAACTCGGTTTCGGCAAACTTCCGAGAATCGAAATCGATCGTTCGTACAGTCCAGGGTTTCTTGTCGAAACACTCGTCATGGAAAGGAATAAGAGAAGTTCTTATATTTCTCTGAATATTTTTGAATTCTGCTTCTACAGTGCTTTAAGAGCAGATTAGCCTTTTACTAACGTTTTCGCCCTAAGGCGGAAGTGAATAAAACTCGTGCTATAAACTATAGCGACTATAGTACCATTCTTAGTCATTTCCTGAATTTTCTTCTTCATAATACTAATTCAAACATCAAACACAAGTCAAGTTCCCCTCACGCTTACACAGAATCATATGCGTGAGTTGAAAATTAATTATTTATTTAATTCTAAAATCTTGGGTCTTACATGGAGGTTGATCATGAGTGTGTGCTGCCGTGTTGGGGAGGTTGAGGGTGTGCTGTCGAGTTGGGGTTGATCGAGTGTGTGCTTCCAAAGAATGGAGGTGGAGAAGGGAAGAGAGAAGCAGAAGATGAGGGCATTAGAGTTAAAGTGAAAAAAATTAAAAAAAATTACAAATACAATATTACCTTTCACCATATTAATTACTAATAAGACATCTATATTGCATATTCCATTTTTGTGGCTAATAATGCATCATGCATCGGTGCAAGACCTAATGCATAATCCACATTAGACAATACCAAAATTTGAATCCTCAAGGAAAAACTTTGCAGAAGTTATAACCATTGACATTAAAGTGTCACTAATGTATTAAAAAAACAGGTGTTGGGATAACTTGGAAATCACTTGGAAATGGTTCACAAAATTAAAGGTGCACGTCCTGCATGTACAATGGTTCACAGATCTTTATCTAACGAACAAAAAGAGTAAAAAAAAATTTCTGGGATAACTTGGAAATCAAACATCAATCAATTCGATAGCTTTTTTTTCTTGACCACATGAATTTCTTAATAGATCAGTTTGAGTTGGGTACGATTATTTTGGTATGGATCATAAAATCGTCCTTTTATTTAGTATCATAGTCATAGTCATTAGAGAATTTTAACACACTGATAATGAGTAGAAATGGATAATTAGTTGCGGGCAGAATTATTGGCTGCACTTGGAGTTACTCTTTCACACGTATGAAAATATTTGGTCATTTTCTACAAATATATAACCAGAATCAAAGGGAAAGATAACAAATCAGAATCAGCCATGGATTTGCAACTGGTTACCTTAGTGTGTGTAAGCATTCTTACTTTCTTCATTCTTAAATTATTATACAACCAAATCCAAAATTCTACCAATCTTCCACCAGGGCCACGCCCCTATCCAATCATAGGAAACATCTTAGAACTTGGTACAAATCCACACATAGCACTCACCAAACTCTCCAAAATATATGGACCCATCATGACACTGAAACTAGGAAGCATGACGACCATAGTCATCTCTTCACCACAATTAGCCAAACAAGTGCTGCAAGAACACAGCCAAATCTTTTCAAGCAGAAAAGTCCCACATGCAGCTCAAATATTTGACAATCACAAATTCTCAATAGTGTGGCTTCCCCCATCGGCTAAATGGAGGAAGCTTAGAAAAGCTTGTGCAACAAGAGTGTTCTCCCCACAAGTGCTTGACTCCACAAAAGTCCTTCGCCATCAAAAGCTGAAAGAGTTATTGGATTTTGTAAAGGAAAAAAGCATAAAAGGTGAGGTCTTGGATCTTGGTGAGGCTATTTTCTCAACTGTACTCAATTCAATTTCAAACACTTTTTTCTCTATGGATTTGTCTCACTCTACATCTGATGAAAAGTCTCGAGAGTTTAAGAACATTATTGAGAGTTGCATGGAAGACGGTGGAAAGCCAAACGTCGCAGATTTCTTTCCTATTCTTCGTCCAATTGACCCACAAGGTTTTCAGGCAAGGACAACCAATTATTTTGTGAAGTTGGCCAAGATTGTTGATGGAATTATAGAATGTAGAATGTGTTCAAGAGATGATTCCAAGGTTTCCAATGATGTGCTGGATTCACTTCTTACTGAAGTTGAAGGCACAAGTTCTCAGTTGAGCCGCAAAGAAATAATGCATGTGTTCTTGGTCAGTACTTAGTTTTCAAATAATTGCATGCATGTGATTCCATAATTGCACATGTAGGTGACCTAGGTGACCTTTATCTTTGAGAAATGGTGGATAGACATACCATTTTTATGCAACATCAGATAGTCATACACTTAATTCTGGCTTCAACCACTGCAAGCCAGCAAATATTAATTGTAGTTAAAAACCACCCCAAACGCAACCCATGTGTCAGATGGTGTAGACCAAAATTGTATGCGTCTACTAATCTCACTAATTTTCATGGCATGTCTTTAATATTATAGACCATTTCATTTGCTAATGCTATAGTTATATTTCTTAGATTTTTTAAACGATGTTCCAACAGGATTTATTTGTTGCTGGAATTGACACAACATCAACCACACTTGAATGGGCGATGGCAGAGTTATTGCATAACCCTGAAAAATTAGCAAAAGTAAAAGAAGAGTTGTGTGAAACAATTGATGAAGATGAAACACTTGAAGAACAACACATCTCAAAGTTTCCTTACTTACAAGCGGTGGTGAAGGAAACTCTTCGCTTGCACCCACCAGCTCCATTTCTTGTACCACACAAGTGTGATGAAGTGGTAAACATATCTGGCTTCCAAGTTCCAAAAGATGCCCAAATATTGGTCAATGTGTGGGCGATGGGACGGGATCCAACCATATGGGTAAACCCAAATATGTTCGAGCCTGAGAGGTTCTTAGAGAGTGAGATTAATTTTAAGGGTCATAATTTTGAGCTAATACCATTTGGGGCAGGTAAAAGGATATGCCCTGGATTGCCATTTGCTCAAAGGTCAGTATGTTTAATAGTGGCTTCCCTTGTGCATAACTTTGATTGGAAGCTAGCTGATGGCCTAATAACAGAGAACATGAATATGATGGAGCATTTTGGATTAACTTTAAAGAGGGTTGAAACTCTTAGAGTTCAAGCTATTCTAGCATAGTAACTATTTGTAAGAGTGATGCTCTTGAATTTATGTGTATTTACGTGGTTGTCTAAAGTACCCCAACTAAAATAAAAATAGGTAGTGTACGGTACACTAGTACTTATAGTTTGTATAGTAGTTGTTTTTAATATTAAAAAAAGATTGTAAACTTAGATGATAAGTTAAGAAGTTTTAATCACAAACTATTGTAGCTTGGGTGGCTTACATAACTTATTTTGCTTTTGTAATTTAGACAGTAGATATACCTGTGCTAATCCTAATCACTAATAATTGATGGGGTTATATTCATCTGCTTATTTTGGGAATACATATTTCTTCAATTGCTGTTGTACTAATATAGTAATTTAAATTAAAAGATACTACTTTAAATTTTCCTTTTAATTTTTTTATAAGTTAAAGAATTGTATTAAAAGGGAGTACTAGTTCCCTTAATACATAGAAAGAAACAACAAGAAAGGAAGAAAAAAAATTAGAGAGACAGAAGAAAACAGAGCCAAATGTAAATTAGGCAGAAAAAGAATAAAACAATCACTCTCTGACATGTGGCTCAATCTCACCTGGGGTCTACCGTAGGACAGTGGTTCGCAAAGCACTGGATTACATGCATTAACCTTGGCCCAATCGCTAGCGGACACGTGGCAGGGGCATGCAATCAACTTTTCATCAGCTAGTGAGAGAGACGGACGCAAGGATGGAAAAAGCAATTATATATATATAGGTTTTGTTTGGGGTTTTGGAAGAACGAGAACGTTGGCAGACGCAGTGAAAGGCAGTAGCAGCAGCGTGAACGACGTTAAGGAGAAGAAGCTTTTCAATTTTCCATTGATTTGATAAGTTCTTTTTCTACTTATGTGTTGGCTAAACCATTTTCTTTAGCACGATGCTTAGTCTTTTAGATTTTATGTTTTAATTTGTATTTCGTTTGTGTGAAGAATTTTTGTTAGAATCTATGAATTTCATTTAAGTTATAATTTTATTTGATTGAGAGCAATTTACCTTATTAATTTCTCTTAGACTTAGAAGAGCGATTAGAAATTGAGGATTCAAGGGGACGGAATTTATTAGCTTTTCTCTACGACCTTAGGAATGAGTGTAGTGTAGGAGTTAATAGTGGTGGTCGGAATTATAGTTTGATCTTTAATTTGTTGGTTTAGGTGCTCGTAACACAGACTTAATATTCAGATTAAAAGTATTTCTTGTATAAGGAATTAACAAGTTAAGAATTTAGGCTAGATCACCCTAGAGAGTAATTTTTGTTTCACACAGACAAGTTTTACTAGGCATAACCCATGTGCTATTTTACCAAATTAAGTTTCACAAATTCTATTAGCTTTCTATAATCGTTTGCAATTGAACATTGAAATCAAACCCCCAATTTTAGTTTAAAACTAGTAGAACTGATAATTGAGCGCACCTCTTGTAAACGATATCTTTTATATTACTTCGGGCAAATCTGTATACTTGCAGATTGGCTTATCATTATGATTCAAAATATAATAAACGGTATATCTAACATTTGAACCTAACAATCTCCATTTTTTTATGATAACAATTTTAAAGAGAAAAGCAGGGAATTATACATTTTAAAAAGATGTAAAATACTCCCCTGAGTTTTCTACTTATGTGCTCCCTAAAGTTTACACATTAAGCACATTTTTTCAAAAGAAAGTTGAAAACAAGTTTCATAAGATAAATGGTATATCTAACGTTTGAACCTAACAATTTCCCCTTTTTTTTATGATAACAATTTTAAAAAAGAAAAACAGGGAATTATACATTTTAAAAAGATGTAAAATACTCCCTTGAGTTTTCTACTTATGTGCTCCCTAAAGTTTACACATTAACACTCTGTTTGTTTGAGGTGAGTTAGAAGAGAGACAGATGGAAGGGAGAGAGATAGAGGAGAGATGGATCAAGCACCCTTGTTTGGTAACCAATTACTGTAGAGAAGAGAGAGATAAAAGGTGAGTTTTGATGGCTTTTTGTAGTCTTCGTGTTTTGCGAAGAGATTGGGGGCCAGCTCGTTTTTTATTTTTTTTTCTTGTTCTCAGCACTTAGTGGCGGTTTATGTGCTTCTGACCCACTAAAGTCCACTTTTCAGATAAAAAAATATTGGTGCTTGCTGTGGTACCTTAAGCCAGACTAAGGTGTGGTACCCAAAATGAGTCGGTTTTAATAATAAATACTCATGTACCGGTTAAAATTTTGATTGTGTTCTATCGTAGTAATGCAACGTTCCATTCTTAGGGACGTGAGATTTGAAAGTTGTGTTTTCTGAGCTTTGTGCATCCACCAACCATGGTCATTTTACGCGCATCTCCATCACCATTATTCGTTTCCACCACTCGTATATTTTTCATCAAAAAATGAATTTCATGAGATAAAGTTAATTGACAAGTAAAGTAAAATCTAATGATGTAGTATTTACCTTGAATAACATGATAATAATCTATAGAATTACTTAATAGGGTACCATACCCAAAAAAAATTGAGGGTACCACAGAATTTACCAAAAATATTTTTTTATTCAAAAGTTAATTTTTTTCTCTCTCTTCCACCTCATTATTTCTTATCTCTCTCTCCTCTATCTCTACCATACCAAACAACCTCTAAATCTACTCTATTTCTCACCTATTTCTCTCTACTCAACTTCTCTCTTCTCTACTCTCTCTTCTCTATCTCTTCTCTATCTCTCTCTTCTCTACCAAACAGAGCGTAAGCACATTTTTTTCAAAAGAAAGTTGAAAACAAGTTTCATAAGCGTTTGTTTTTTCTTTTTATGATCTTTTGAAAAATTTCTCTTAACTTTTCAAAGCATTTTCATATAAAGATTTTTTGGCGCAACTTCTTCAAAACAACACTTATCCATAGAGATTAGTAAACATTTGTCAAACAAACATTTAAACATAATACTAAAGTATTTGCTTTTAGAATATTTTGTTTTTTCTCTTACTCTCCCCTTTTGGCATTATCAAAAAGCATCGCACATATTAAACAATAAAGCACTAACCAATAGCATGGCAACTATAATCAAATGATAACATGCATAAAGGCCAAAAGTATGGCAACTGCAATGATCAGACGATAGTGATGCATAAGGTCTAAACACATAGCATCTAAATCATGACAGAAATCCTTTATCTTTGATCAACAAGTTATTCTCTCCCTTAAAGCACTTTTTGAAGAAAAGTATTTAGAGACCAAGAAAAACTTTCTCCCTTTTCTTATAACAGGCTTTTGACAGAAAAAAATATATATAAAGAGATAGCGGAGTAAACTTGCAACACAGAAAATATTAGATCTATGCAGAAAAACAATGCATATATGAACTAGAGAAGGGAGCATAAAGGATCAACAGTTATATCAGTGCATTAGGTATTCAGAGAATGAACGGAAAGTAAAATTGAAAGAGAATTGTAACACCCCGGTTTCTCAACTGAGGAGTCACATTAGTTATCTAACAAAATCTAAGGACTAATTTGTAATCCTAAGAAAACACGATAATTTTTTTCCTTTTCAAAGCAACTAAACACAGCTTAATACATAACATAGTCTTAATTAAACAACCCGTTCCCGACATATAATAATAGTGTCTTACAATATCATAAGCAAGTTTCCAAAATAAGTACGCTCACTTAGACAAGTGGCGAAGACAAGGTTTAAACAACAGAGTTTTCAGATGGAGAAAGAAACTCAGACATAGTCCTCCAAAAAGGGAGAAGCAACTGTTTCATCCACCTTTACTCGACCGCCCACGGTCACGATCTCCGACTCGAACAGCTAAGCTTCAGCGGAAGGCTCTCCATCGCCTAATGGCGTTAAGCGCCCAAACAACAAGTAGCAAATAGAAAGGGTTAACTCCATGCAATTACCAGGTATAAAAGAGAAAATCATGCTATTCAAATTTAATTACCTAGCATGGTAAATAAACTAGCAACATAACCCAACTCATATATCAACAACTTAACATAGATTAACTCAGATAATAATAACCTCAACAATGTAACATCAAATCAGATATCAATAAACCAATAACTAAAATCCAACAACATAGGGTCAGGTGTTAGTTCCCTATAATGCAACTATATGCTTCTACCAAAATGGATCGATCAGCAACGTCTCTAAAGACGGGACGATCACGTGGGACAATCACCACCACACCGCCACTTAACACCACTACGGACGGGACAATCACGTGGGACAATCACCACCACACTGCCACTTTAGGACATCTCGAAAGATGGGACGATCACGTGGGACAATATCCACCACATCGCCACTTTATAACGCCTTGGCAGACGGGACAATCACGTGGGACAATCACCACCACACTGCCACTTTAGGACATCTCGAAAGATGGGACGATCACGTGGGACAATCACCACCACACCGCCACTTTATAACGCCTTAAAAGACGGGACAATCACGTGGGACAATCACCACCACATTGCCACTTCAAGTTCAAGCCTTAAATGTTGAGTTAGTCAACAACAATCCTCAACCTCAGTAATCACTCGAACAACAGTCTCAAATCCAACAATCAAATCAAGGTAACCACATGTTATTCATAACCTCAACGAACATAACTCAATTCAATGCATACCAACTCAGTTCGATGACAGAAACCAGTAAACGGCCGAAGCCTCTCAGAAAACGGAGACACACGTCTCAATAAGTTTACTCGGCCGGAGCCTTCGGAAAACATTTGGCAGAAGCCTCAGAAACAGTCAACATAAGCAAGCATACAACATTGCAAGCATAATAATCATAATCCAATGCCAATCAATATAAACATCTTCATCCCAAACGCATGCAGTGCGATAAAAGCAGGCAAGACTCAAGGACGCTCTAAAACTGAGTTACCCTTACCTTCGTGAGTAGAAGTTGTGCATGGAAATTGCGAACCTAGAACAAAGAAACACAATCATCAACACAAGCCTCACTAGAAACAACACTATCTAATAACACTAATCAAAATCATTAAGAAAGCTTTTAAAGCTTCAGAGTTCCTATTTAAGCACAAATTGACAACGGAGACTTCGTTCGCTAAAACGAGCATAACTCGAGCTACAGAACTCGGAATGACACAAAACCGGAGCCAAAATTTCGACAATTGAAAGAGCTACGCAATGGCTCAGGTCATAGAGACCCAAAAATTATTTTTGGACACAGTACCCTAGCAAATAGGTTTCGGCCACTCTCAAAAATAGGGTTTTCGAACTTTTTCTTCGATTTAAATTGATTCTTAGGTATTCTTAGGCGATATTTAGGCCAGGGAAACTCTCAGAAAAATTATCGGGTCGAAAACTGTCGCAGGGGTATTTTGGTCAATATTTTTAGCTCGGAAACTCAAAATCAGAATTTCGAAAAACAAATTAGATGGGGTCGACACCAACGGCGATTATGACGACTAATCCTACTAACGCTAAGCTCAGTCGAGAGTTTTAAGCCCAAAGGACGGAACTTTAGCCCAAAATGGGTCTTTTGAGCAGAATCGAAACTCGGCGGCCTTTCGACGACATTCGGCAAAATGTAATCCGCTAAACATGCTCAGGGGCACGCAGGGAATAAGTTTAAACAGAGAAATCAAGTTATTTGGACAGTTTTACAAAAAGCTCAAAACTTTGAGCACAGAAAAGCATAGAGAAAAGCGACAGAATTTACGATCAGAGGTAAGGAAAAATATGCGTATTCCTCGGAGAATTCTAAGATAGGTTCTGGCGACAGAATTCCAAAACTCAAAAGAGGTTTCTTGGAATTAAATCAAACGATCCAAAGTCGGTGTAAATCGGTTTTACCCGAAAAGTTACTTTTTGCAGTTGATGTCGGATGAGAAAAATTCGTTCTGAAGAAAGATTAGAAACATCGAGATAAATAGGTGTACGCTTGTGGAATCTTCATTTGAAGCTCCGAATAGAAAAAAATCTTCATCAACCGTTTATTCTAGGTTTCTTGAGCTATCAGGGTTTTGGTTTCGGCAAACGTCCGAGAATTAGAATCGGACGTTCGTACATTCCAGGGTTTCGTATCGAAACGCCTGTCATGGAAGGATTAAGAGAAGTTCTAACATTTCTCTGAAGATTTTTGGAATTAGTTTCCATCGTGTCTTTAAGTATAAATTAGTCGTTTACTAACGTTTTCTTCTTCATAATACTAATCCAACCATCAAGTACAAGTCAAGTTCCTCTCACGCTTACACATAATCCTATGCGTGAGTTGGAAATTAATTATTTATTTAATTCTAAAATTTTGGGTCTTACAATACCACCCCCCAAAAAGAAAGTTTCGTCCTCGAAACTTAAGGCTCAGTGAAGAGTTCCGGATACTGTTCCTTCATCCTCTCTTCTAGTTCCCAAGTAGCATAGCCCGTGACTTGGTTCCAAATCACTTTTACCAGAGGAACCTGCTTGTTCCTCAACTGCTTGATCCTACGTTCCTCAATCCTCATTGGTGCCACTTCAAAAGACAAGTTGTCTCTAAGTTGGATGTCATCTTCCTTGATGATGTGAGAGGGATCAGGAATATACTTCCTCAATTGTGACACGTGTAGCACATCATGAATCTTGGAAAGAAAAGGTGGCAACGCAATCCGATAAGCTACTTTACCGACTCGCTCGATAATTTGATACGGTCCAATGAACTTCGGTGTCAGCTTCCTCGACTTTATCGCTCTTCCCACTTTAGTAGTAGGTGTCACGCGAAGAAACACATGATCTCCCGCTTCGAACTCTAACTTTCTCTGTCGTGTGTCAGCGTAACTCTTCTGTCGACTCTGTGACGTCCTCATCTTCTCAGTAGTTTGTTGCACTAATTCAGGTCCAACGAGAAGATGTTCTCCATCTTGAAACCAACATAGAGGAGTTCTACATCTCCTCCCATACAAAGCCTCATAAGGTGCCATTCCAATACTAGCCTGAAAATTGTTGTTATAAGTAAACTCGATCAACGGCAACAGCTCATCCCAACTTTCTTGACTATCCAGAACACATGCTCGCAGCAAGTCTTCCAAGGACTGTATTGTTCTCTCGGTCTGTCCATCTGTCTGAGGGTGATAGGCAGAGCTCAACCTCAACTTCGTGTCAAGCGCCTCTTGCAAGGCCTTCCAGAAATGCGAAGTAAACTTCGGATCTCTGTCAGAAACAATACTCGAGGGTACTCCATGAAGTCGTACAATCTCAGCGACATACACTTTTGAAAGTGCCTCCACATTGAACGTGGTCTTCACCGGTATGAAATGTGCTGACTTCGTCAGACGGTCCACAATGACCCAAATGGAATCAAATCTCTTCCTCGTAGCTGGCAAAGCTACCACGAAATCCATAGAGATACTGTCCCACTTCCACTCCGGCACATCAAGTGACTGTAACATACCCGCATGCTTTTGATGTTCTATCTTCGCCTTCTGACATGTCAGACATGCCGCCACAAACTCAGCTACATTCTTCTTCATTCCTGGCCACCAAAACATCTTTGTCGATCCCGGATGAATACTCAATCTACTCTTGTGACCTTCGTCAAGAATCATCCTTCTCAACTCCATGTCCAATGGCACGCAGACACATCCTTTGCAACGCAGAATGTTGTCGGTTCCTACCTCGAAATCCGGCGCTTTTCCCAAAATGATCAAGTTCCGTTTCTCGATCAGCTCCTCATCTAACAGTTGCTTTACTTTGATCTCGTTCAGAAAATCACTAGTGATTGTCACTATCCCAAAGCTCAATTTTCCAGGTGTCACTTGCATACCCAAGCTGAGGTCGCGAAAAGTCTCGATAAGTTCCAATTCCTTAATCATCAGCGATGAAACATGAATTGTCTGGCGACTCAGTGCGTCTGCTACAACATTTGCTTTTCCTGGGTGGTACAGCAAAGTGAAATCATAGTCCTTGATAAATTCCATCCAACGCCTTTGTCTCATATTCAGATCCTTCTGATCGAACAGGTACTTCAGGCTCTTGTGATTACTAAAAACAGTGAAAGTGCTCCCATAAAGATAGTGCCTCCAAATCTTGAGCGCAAATACCACAGCCGCTAACTCCAAATCATGCGTAGGATAGTTCCGTTCATGTATCTTCAAATGCCTTGAAGAATAAGCCACAGCTTTTCGGTGTTGCATCAACACACAACCCAAACCTTGGTACGAAGCATCGCAGTAAACCTCATAGGGTTCCTCCTCTTGTGGTAATGTCAGAACTGGCGCGGTCGTCAAGCGCTCCTTCATATCCTGGAAACTCTGTTCACAATCCTCTGTCCAAGCGAAAGGTTGGTTCTTCCGGGTGAGTTTCGTCAATGGTCCTGCAATCTTAGCGAAGCCTTCAATGAATCGTCGGTAATATCCAGCTAAACCGATGAAACTCCTTATATCTGTCATAGTCTTAGGACGCTCCCATGCAAATACCGCTTCCACTTTACTGGGATCCACAGCAATACCCTCCTTTGAGATGACATGTCCTAGAAACTTCACTTCTTCGAGCCAAAATTCACACTTTGCCGCGTTAGCATACAATACCTTCTCCCGAAGAACTTGCAAAACTTGTCGTAGATGTTCCTCGTGTTCTTTCCGATCCCTCGAGTAGATCAAGATGTCGTCGATGATCACCACAACGAAGCGATCCAGGAATGGATGAAAGATCCTATTCATGTAGTCCATGAATACAGCTGGTGCATTCGTAACTCCAAACGGCATCACCAAGTACTCATAGTGCCCATAGCGTGTCCTAAACGCCGTCTTTTGGATATCCTCATCCTTGACTCTAATCTGGTGATATCCCGATCTCAGATCAATCTTCGAGAAAACAGCAGCACCCTTCAACTGATCCATCAAATCGTCAATCCTTGGCAACGGATAACGATTCTTTATTGTGACTTTGTTCAACTGTCGATAATCCACGCAAAGTCGCGATCTTCCGTCTTTCTTCTTCACAAGCAGAACTGGTGCTCCCCACGGAGAAACGCTAGGTCGGATAAACCCCTTCTTGGTTAAATCTTCGAGTTGGCTCTTCAGCTCAGTCAGTTCTGCCGGTGCCATACGATACGGTGCGATTGATATAGGTCCAGTGCCTGGGACTATATCAATGGTGAACTCCATATCTCTGATTGGAGGTATTCCAGGTACGTCTTCGGGGAATACATCCTCGAAATCTTGCACAACAACAACTCCTTGTACCTCGTTCTCCTTAGCTTCCATCACCGTTGTTGACAAAAGGGAACTCAAGGCTCCTTTCCTCAAAGAGAGCTTCGAAAAGTACGAGTTCAGAAACTCGGCGAGTCCAGCATCGGGAAAGATAACTACCTTATTGGCGCAATCAAGAAGAACATGATGGTGGGACAACCAATCCATGCCTATGATCACATCCAATCCCTTGAGAGGTAAACAGATTAAGTTTACTACGAACTTCTTATCTAGGTACATCCAAGGACATCCCAAACATGCAGTGTTAGTTACTAAGCTCTTAGATGCAGGGGTAGACACTGTCAAGTCAAACGGTAACTTTGACACTTCTAGCTTTAACCTTGTCGCACAAGCTATATCTATAAATGAATGAGTAGCACCAGAATCAAATAGCGCGATAAGAGAATTACCCGCAATCTCGCAGGTATTGCGGATCAGACCATCGTCTTCCTCAGCTTCAGTTCCACTGATCGAGTAGACTCTTCCACCAGCAGTAGGCCTCCTAGCCCCAGTAGTATTCACAGCAGCCTCAACTTTAGGAGCCCTACACTCTACAGCAGTGTGACCAGGCTTCTTGCAGTTCCAACAGATCCTCATGTTCTCAGGACAACGATTTGCAAAATGCCTCGTTTTGTTGCACTTGAAGCAAGTCACATCCTCTAAACTCACTGCTAGAGGTCTCGGTGCAATAGCACTCCCACCCGTAGGATAAAAGGAACCAGAAGTTGTCCCTCTACCCTGGGAACGAACATACGACTTCTTCTGGAAATGCCTACCCTTGTCACCTCTTCCTTGGTTAGTCCTAGTCGGACCTCCACTTCCTTGGTAAGGCTTGTTCAGACCTTGGAACTTGCCCCTTGCATTATCAATAGCCTCAATCCCCTTGGTTTTCTCCACCAACACTTGGTAGCGATTCAGCCCTAGCGGTTGCACCGCCCTCTGTAGCTCATAACTCAGCCCATCAATGAAGCGCTCACACATATAGCCTTCATCTATCTGTCCTCTGAAGTAGCGGAAATGTTTAGCCAACGACTCCAACTTAGAAGCATACTCAGCTACAGTCATGCCTCCTTGACGGAGTCTCAGAAATTGTGCTTCCTTAGCGGCTCTAGCACTCTTAGGAAAGTACTTGTCCAGGAAAGCTCCACGGAAACACTCCCAAGTGATGGCTTGATGGTCGGCTTCCATCATAGCTCTAGCCCCACGCCACCAATACTCAGCTTCACCAGTCAGCAGGTAGGTCGCATAATCCACTTTCATCTCAGTAGTGGTACGCAGAAAGGTGAAGATCTTCTCCAACTCTTGGAGCCAAAGGTCAGCTTCTTCCGGATCGAAGCCTCCAGAGAACTTCGGCGGATCCTGACGCTTGAAATCGTTCAGACCCCTGGTATGAGCAGCAGCTTGTTCACGCTCCTCACGCTGAACACGGCGAGCATTTTCTTCAGCATGGTTTTGTGCAGCCACCAAAGTAGCAGTAGCAGCACGTTGAGCTTCAGCTTCTTCCCTTGCGGCAGTATTAGTAACTTGTTGTGCCATAAGGGCAGCCAGATTAGCAATAGCTTGCTCCATAATCCTATGCGTGAGTTGGAAATTAATTATTTATTTAATTCTAAAATTTTGGGTCTTACAAGAATTGTTCTACAAGAGTGCGAGCGAAATATGATGAGAGTCTTTAAAAGTTGATGGTTGAGAAGATAAAGCCTCTTAGGGGAGTCTGTCGATGATCTTGAATAAGACTTCTTTGATGGTAAAGAGTTCCTCCTCAACATGCGCTTTAAGCTCCTCCAATGCTCGAGTGGACTGGGTAGTAGGATCCACTTTGAGTGGTGCATCAGCATCGATATCAGCTTCCAGAGGTGCGAGATCACCATCTTCAAGTGGCGCAGTATCGTCATCTTCTTCATCTACTTCTTCAATTTGGACTAAGTACTGAACACCATATCCTCTTAGTATCTCTTCAGCAATCGAAACAACCTCTAACCCTTCACCCTCATTTTCTTCTGGTTCTTCAACAATATACTCCATTTGAGCATCAGACTGAGCAAAATTCGGAGTAAATTGCAGCCTCTCTGGCCTTTGTGATCTACTTATATAAATTGGAATTGATGACTGAGAGAAGAGACAATTGATTTCATCAGAGCCAGGGAAATGAAAACCTGCAGGAAACAAGATAAACAGCCAGGAAGCCCATGGTGCTATAAAGGCCCATGGTTTATGGATTAGGAGGTATGATGACGTTCCCAGATAACCAGAAATAGGAAAGAGTTGCCTCCGAGTATGATCAGGTTCAGGTGCTGGTGGAGTATTTCTCCATGCGAACAAGGTGAAGCTCGTTCCAGGTTCAAATTCCATGTTGCATTTATGTGTAGCACAACCAAGTTGGGATTGATCCATCCGTTGTCCAAGACCGTGTAGAAAAGAGGGCTCAGACGCAGACACCTTTGCAGAAATGTTGATCTTCTTCTTTTTCAATGACTTTTGCACAAGTGTTCGAAGACGTCTCTTGCGAGCCTTAGATATTGCAAGACCAAAGTGTGCATTTGAAGAAGATGCCATTGTTAAATTGTTCTTGAGATAAGAAAAGAATGGTAGGGTTTCCTTCAAGAATTCTTGAGAGATAGTTCTCTCATTGTCAGAAGACTCAGTTGAGTTCATTTCAATTGAAGATGTCAAGTTGTGAAAACCTTGTTTTTCACTCTTAGAGCTTGTAATGTAAATGATCTCCCTAGAAGCAGCGTTTGGGTCTTCCGGAGGAACAACATGATCTTCTTCTTCATTAGTTTCCCCATAGGTGATGATCTTTCTTTGTTCTCGAGCAGAAGGTCCGACTCTCGTTGTGAAGGAAGATGGAGTAGATTCTTCAAGTGATCCTTTTCCAGAGTCATCGGTTTGAGATGCACCACTTCGATCAGACGAGGAAGAATGTACAGGAAGAGTTCTGTGAGCCGCTCGTCGTCCTACAAACCAAGGTGCTCTGCAAGTCATGATAGTGATCGGAAGGAGTTGAAAGCTTTTTGGAAAAGTTTGAAGGTTTCGGTGAGAGACGAAAATATTGGAGGTTCGCAGTCAGTCAAGATTAGATTGCTTTTGGTATTTTGACAAGGGTAGGCTGACAATTGAGTAAGGAAGATAAAAGGTTTGAAATGTGGATATTGATTTGACAAGGTAGGGGTTGACGATTTTGGTTCAGTTAATGAGAGGTAGTGAAGTAAGACGAGAGTTTAGGGGAAAGAAGATATGTTCAATAGCAATCATCACGAGCCACCTGGGAAAGTTTGGATATGGATGTGATATGTCACGCCCTGATTCTCGAGTGTCACACAGTAACCAAACATCATAGATTTCGCAAGGAATTTTCGTCGATTCAATTATTAATCTTCAATTAATGACAAAAGTTCAATTTTACGAAACTCTTGAAACTTAACCTTTCTAAACACGCGGAAGTAATCAATAACGCAAAACTTCGAAATTTAATAATTATCGGGAAGAGTATGAAATAAGTATTCAGAAGAAAACCTCAAGGAAAATTACATCAAATTAAAATATCTCAACTAAAAAGTAAAAGAAATAGTTGAATGCCCACTCGGTACTCTCAACTCGAAAGGAAGTGAATGAAAGTCCCCCAACCCCATAACCTTACTCATCCGCCTCGTCGTCATCGTCATCTCCGTCCTCTTCTTCATCAATGATGGGTTCATCGTCCGGTATCGGCTCATTTGTGAACTCTCTAAGCATGTGATTCCTCAAGCCCCGGTAGATGTCGCCCTCTTTCTCAAAGTAAGACTCGACTAGCAGACGGAAGAAGCTCTGAACCCTCCGCTCACTCTTGCTACGGTTCTCGCTAACCTATTCCTCGCCTTGCGGCTCCGGAAGCTCCTCTTCTTGCACCTCAGGTTGTGGTGGCTCCTCATGCTCCACTGATGGCCCCTTCTGCACAACCTCCATGTCTTCGGAAGGATCCAGCTCCGACAAGGTCTCTCGAATAGAAGATGTCTCTGACTCCAAGTCCATAGGGGTTTGGAAACGAAGGGGTGCAAATGGTAGCTTCACCCTCCCGTTATGTTGCTGGACCTCGACACACTCTCCCTTCTCGTTGTCTTCCCGAAGTCTAGCACCGCCGACGTAAATGCGACGAACCTGGTGTGAGTCGGACACCCAAGCCTCGTCCTTATCCTCTCCATGGAGAGTTAGCTTCTAGGAACGCACCGTGCTCGTGGTCTGCACCATCTGCCCCCCCCCCCCCCCCAAACAACAAGTAAACACATAAAGAGGGTCAGTTCTCATGCAAGACTCACAAATAACACAGTTCGAACATATGTATACAAGTAACAAGGGTCTCAAGGTCTCATATCTCAAGTTAGTAACCTAAGGTTTAGTTAGACTAACGTCCTCGCCATTTCACACAACCACCTCAACACCTTGGCCAATCTCGATCATCCGCAGATGAACACGCAAGGGGACCACACAGTCAACCCAAGTCACGTGGAGACCACTAAGTCAATCCACAATCCAGAATTCTCCAAAACTGTTTCCCCCATCGCGGCGCGGAGCAGTTTTTCCCCCATCGCGGGCAGAAACATCATGATGCAGGACTCTCCAACATTGTTTCCTCATCGCGGCGCAGAAACAAATACTTCCCCCATCTCGAGCGAAAATACCATGATGCAGGATCATTCAAGATTAGAATAACTCCCTTGCGTGCAAGCAACCGTTTGTCTCTAACGGCACCATTGTTCTCATGGTCCATAGCCTATACCCTAGCACTATAACCATCACATCACTACTTACAAGCGAAGTTCGCATCTCAAGGTTAATTACTAATGTCATAACTTAGGGCAAAATAATAGCTCTTCAAGTATAGTATATTCATCAAGAGTCTTAGGGTTTCACCCCGTTCCTCACAAAAATAGCAAGTATTTAAACAATCACATGTAGACAAATCGATGCCCAACCCTAGAGTGTAATAGGGTTTCGGCCAACCTTCATAGCACATCAAATAATCATGCTTTTCATGTACCAAGTAGCAAAATATCAGCAACATACATCAACTCAAACAAATAAATCAAAGGATAAGAAAAATCGCCTAAACCCTAAAAAATTAGGGTTCGGCTGTGGCATGCTTTAGGTCTAGGGTTTTCAAAACTTTTAAACATGCTTGATCATGCCTCACATATCAGTTTCCAGCAAGGTTCTCAATCGTACACATCAACTTACAACCCATCTTAATACATGTTATTGACTAACAATTCAGATCTAGACATATATGACAAGTTTAGCAAGTTTTGAATAAAAATCCTCATGGATCATGGCATCACGTGATTAGGCATACCAAAACAAAACATTTTTACCCTAAACATGCATAAAAGGATCTCTAAACATTCATACAAGCCCCCCATGTTAAAGATCATCAAAACTCATAAGTTTTACTTTTTACGTCTTATTATCACTACTTTTATATTTTCTTAAGATATCGTTAGTAATTACAATTTAAATAATAATTATTATTATATTTTATTTATGAAAAGCTGAAATTTCTTACAATTAGTAATTAACGTAATGTGTAATATTAAATATTAATAACTATTAATATTGATATTAATTCATAGGTCAAGTCAATTTTATTTCTTAATTATTTTTATCATTATTTTTATAAATTCTTTTAAGAGGTCATTAATAATTACAATTAAAATTGTAATTGTTATTATTTTTAAATATGAGAAATTGAAATTTCATGCAATTAGTAATAATATCTTGAATAATTTTAATTATTAATAAATAGTTAATATTGATATTAATGTATAGGTCAATTTAGTTTTACTTTTTACATATTATTATCAATATGATTTTATTTTTTATTAGAATGTCATTAATAATTATAATTAAAATAATTTTTATTATTATTTTATAATATGATAACCAATTCAATTTCTTACCATTAGTAATTAATATAATGAATAATATAAAATATTAATAACTAAATAATATTAATATTAATGTATGGGTCAATTTTACTTATATATATATATATATAGGTGATTGTACAACTTTGCATCTTCACTGAAAAGATGAAATTTCTTACAATTAGTAATTAACATAATGAATAATATTAATTATTAATAACTATTAATATTGATATTAATGCATAGGTCAAGTCAATTTTATTTTTTAATTATTTTTATCATTATTTTTATAAATTCTTTTAAGAGGTCATAAATAATTACAATTAAAATTGTAATTTTTATTATTTTTAAATATGAGAAATTGAAATTCCATGCAATTAGTATTAATATCTTGAAAAATATTAATTATTAATAAATAATTAATTTGATATTAATGTATAGGTCAATTTAGTTTTACTTTTTACATATTATTATCAATATGATTTTATTTTTTATTAGAATGTAATTAATAATTATAATTAAAATAATTTTTATTATTATTTTATAATATGATAACCAATTCAATTTCTTACCATTAGTAATTAATATAAAATATTAATAACTAAATAATATTAATATTAATATATAGGTCAATTTTACTTTTATATATATATATATATATATATATATATATATATATTGGTGATTGTACAACTTTGCATCTTCACTGAAAAGCTGAAATTTCTTACAATTAGTAATTAACATAATGAATAATATTAATTATTAATAACTATTAATATTGATATTAATGCATAGGTCAAGTCAATTTTATTTTTTTATTATTTTTATCATTATTTTTATAAATTCTTTTAAGAGGTCATAAATAATTACAATTAAAATTGTAATTTTTATTATTTTTAAATATGAGAAATTGAAATTTCATGCAATTAGCAATAATATCTTGAATAATATTAATTATTAATAAATAATTAACATTGATATTAATGTATAAGTCAATTAATTTTTACTTTTTACATATTATTATCAATATGATTTTATTTTTTATTAGAATGTCATTAATAATTACAATTAAAATAATTTTTATTATTATTTTATAATATGATAACCAATTCAATTTCTTACCATTAGTAATTAATATAATGAATAATATAAAATATTAATAACTAAATAATATTAATATTAATGTATAGGTCAATTTTACTTATATATATTGGTCATTGTAATCTTTGCATCTTCACTGAAAAGCTGAAATTTCTTACAATTAGTAATTAATATAATGAATAATATTAAATATTAATAACTATTAATATTGATATTAATGTATAGGTCAAGTAAATTTTATTTTTTAATTATTTTTTTCATTATTTTTATAAATTCTTTTAAGATGTCAATAATAATTACAATTAAAATTGTATTTTTTATTATTTTTAAATATGAGAAATTTAAATTTCATGCAATTAGTAATTAATATCTTGAATAATATTAATTATTAATAAATAATTAATATTGATATTAATGTATAGGTCAATTCAATTTTACTTTATACATATTATTATCAATATGGTTTTATTTTTTATTAGAATGTCATTAATAATAACAATTAAAATAATTTTTATTATTACTTTATAATATGATAACTAATTCAATTTCTTACCATTAGTAATTAATATATTAAATAATATAAAATATTAGTAACTAAATAATATTAATAATATTAATGTATAGATCAATTTTACTTATATATATATATTGGTGATTGTACATCTTTGCATCTTCACTGGGAGAGATAATAAGCAACCATGGATATGCAACTGCTAACCTTGTTGTGTGCAAGCATTCTCACTTTCTTCATTCTTAGATTTTTATACAACCAAACCCAAAATCCTACCAAAATTCCACCAGGCCCTCGCCCCTATCCTATCATAGGAAACATCTTAGAGCTTGGTAAGAATCCACATATAGCACTCTCCAAACTCTCCAAAATTTATGGACCCATCATGACATTGAAACTGGGTACCATAACAACCATAGTCATCACTTCTCCAAAATTAGCCAAACAAGTGTTGCAAGAGAATAGCCAAATCTTTTCTAGTAGAACAGTCCCTCATTCAGCTCAAGTATATGACAATCACAAATTCTCAGTTGGGTGGCTTCCCCCATCAGCTAAGTGGAGGAATCTTAGAAAAGTTCTCGCTACAAAAGTATTCTCCCCAGCAATGCTTGACTCCACAAAATTCCTTCGCCAAAAAAAAATGAAGGAGTTGTTGGATTTTTTAAAGGAGAAAAGCATGAAAGGTGAGGCTCTAGATCTTGGTGAGGCTGTTTTCTCAACTGTACTCAATTCAATTTCAAACACTTTCTTCTCGATGGATTTTTCTCACTCTACATCTGATGAAAAGGCTCGAGATTTTAAGACCACTTTTTGGGGTGTCATGAAAGATGCTGGAAAGCCAAACATTGCAGATTATTTTCCTATTCTTCGTGGAATTGACCCACAAGGTATTTATGCAAGGATGGGCAGTTATTTCGTGAAGTTAACAAGTATTATTGATGGAATTATTGAAGAAAGAATGTGTTCAAGAGCTTCAAAAGCTGATTCCAAGGTTTCCAATGATATACTAGATTCACTTCTTAGTGAAATTGAAGAAACAAATTCTCAGCTAACCCGCAAAGAGATAATGCATCTATTTCTGGTTAGTATTTAATTTTTAAGTATGTCAATTTTTAAGGGGTTCCATACCTCTTTTTTTTTTTTTTCAATTTTCCATGTTTTCTCAATAATAAATATTTTAAAATTTACAATATAGTCTCTTGTATGCTAAAAAAATAAACTAAAGGATATCAAACCCTGCCATTTTTAATTGATACATTTATATTACCTTTGTCTATTCATTTCACTCATTTTCATTGCATGCCTTTAATCTTTACTCTAGATTATTTAATTTGCTAATCTCATATGTATATTTGATAGATTTTTTAAATTATTTTCCATTAGAGTTTACTTGTTGCCGGGATTGATACAACATCAAGCACTGTTGAATGGGCGATGGCAGAGCTACTACGTAACCCTGATAAATTAGCAAAAGCAAAAGAAGAGTTGTATGAAGTAATTGGCAAAGATGCAACACTTGAAGAATCACACATCTCTAAGTTGCCTTACTTACAAGCAGTGGTGAAGGAAACTCTTCGCTTGCACCCACAAGCTCCATTACTATTACCCCGCAAGTGTGATGAAGCGGTAAACATAGCTGGCTTTCACGTGCCAAAAGATGCTCAAGTATGGGTCAATGTCTGGGCCATAGGGCGAGATCCTACCATTTGGAAAAATCCAAATATGTTCGAGCCTGAAAGATTTTTGGAGTGTGAGATTAATTTCAAGGGTAATAATTTTGAGCTAATACCATTTGGGGCAGGTAAAAGGATATGTCCTGGATTGCCATTAGCTCAGAGGTCAGTGCAATTCATAGTGGCCTCCCTTCTGCACAACTTTGAATGGAAGCTAGCTGATGGACTAACACCAGAAGGCATGAATATGATGGAGCAGTTCGGGTTAACCTTAACGAAGGTTGAACCTCTTCGTGTGCAAGCTATTCCAGTGAAGCTCGGTTAATTATATATCAGAGCAATGGTCCTGAGTTTATGTTGATTTATATACTTCTATGGGTCGTGTAACTGACATGTGTAATTTGACATTGAATATGTGAAACACTTGCATGTGTCATTTCTAATAAATAATAAAGAATGAGTTATTTTCATCTACTTATATTGCTGATACATATTTCTCCACAATGATTGGCGATGTGCCAATAGTAATCAAAATTGAACGATATTACTTCAAATTTTCCTTTTAGTTTCATTCAGATTTCAGGGTGTGTATGCCAGATTCTTACTAGAAAAAATACTTGATAGATTCAAGAAGCTCAATATGATCCCTAACTTGGAATTTTGTTTGCCATCAAATAAAAGGTATTGATCATAAAAAATGATATATACGAAGTTCAATCAACAAGTAGGGTCCATAAATAATCAAATTCAAAACTTCTACCTTTCATGATTTCACAACTTCTTTCTTGGATTTCCCTAACTAGATATGTGATACCCACAATTGACATTCAGAAAGAAAGATCACCATGAATCCATTAGGCTAATCACACAAGTTTATGTTTTTCAATCAAGCCAAATATCAAACATTCAACACACAATGCATTGGAACCTAATTACAACAAGAGTTTCACCCATGTTCAACCACTAAATCACAATGAATCAAACTTGCTACCTCCCTAAACAAATTACCAAGACGACATGGTCAATTAAGAATCACTAAGGGCTTGCTAGGGTTATAATGTGGGTCAGGTTCCAAAGAAGACTGTTTGTTCTGGATATTCAAAGTACTTGCATATTAAGAGAGAAATCACAAAGAGATTTACTCAATATATCCCTGATTTCATACTCACTTCACTCTCCTTTCACCAAACCCTTTTTGTCCCCCCTTTTTACATTTCAAACACATAACCTTTATTTTCTCATATCACCATTTTCTGATTCCCTTTTTTTCACTTTACTCTTTTTGTTCTCTTTTTTTTATCACACATATTTAACAATATATAATATATACAAGGAAATTTAAAGTTGCATTTCATTGCTTATCTTGTTTGAAATGCACAACACTTGGAGATGTAGTGGAAAGCACTGATACGATTATCAATTTTGTCATTAGTTTTCAATAAGTAAACACTTTATGTCAAGAAGGAAAAATAGTTGTCACCGGATGATAGCTTAAGTGGTAAGAGCTTCATATGGATTGGGTGAAGGAGATCAAGGGATCAATTCTTAGGGTGCAATTTATTTTTTCAATGTACCAAAAGGAAAAGGAAAAGTAGCTGATATATTCATCCTCTGTTTCGGGCGGCAGGGCCTCATTTAAACAATCCCAGACCAGGTTCCTTACATCTTTCACCTATTTCATTCGGTCTCATGCCTTGGATCTACTGGAAAGAAAAGTCGAATTTGTTCCCTCGTTTCGATCGTCATCATCTTCCATCATTCTCCTCTCCTCTCCTTTCTATCAAAGAGAAAGGGAGTGGTGGTCAGGTACAGGGTGCTAAAGACCGCAGCAGAATAAAAGGAAATTTTTCAAATGCTATTCATTCAAATGTTGGTTTGCCGGCTTTGGAGTTGAGTGTGATTTTTGGAAAAGGGAAGTCATTAAGGATAACTCTTAATGGTTGCATTAATGTAGCATTTGGTAAACAAGTGAGAAGAGAACATAACAGGACATACAGGTTTGTTTCTGTGTTTGTCAAAACAGAACCCTCTCTTAAAACTTTTACAATGTATACAATGTAAAAAATGCTCTTAATGTATATTTGAAATCTTTAGTATCTAAATAGTTTAAAATCACTCCTTAAACTCAAAAACACTTATAATATTTATAGAGAAACATTAAGTAAATTTCTACTTTTCAAAAAATCACTTACAATAAATCAACTATTTTTTTCAAAAATAAAAATATTTTTTAAGCAATGACAAACGAGACAATTGTTGTTCACTTTAAAAACATTAGAAATAATTGTTTATTTCAAAAGCTACTACCAAAATTGCGTTTCTTTCAACTTATGATTTTAATTAGTTATACAAACACAAATCGAGCTCATGCGTTTCTCAAAATCTCAAAAAAATAATCTCTTTTTTTAAAGATCTAAAAATCATTATTTTTAATTTGAAACAAATACACTCTAAATAGCTTAAAGAAATAATCAGATATTTGCTTTTATTTTCAAAGCATACACAAACAGAATATGTAAGTGAGTTTTTTTCTTAAAAAATAAGTGATTAATAACAAAATAAGCAATGACAAACTAGATCTATATTTCATATTCAGTTGAGTTCAATTTGTTATACTTAATGAAGTATTAAACATGAAGGGTTATATATGCAATTAGAATTATGATTTTGTTCTAATGACTTGTAGTTACCAAACACAACACACAAAATATCATTGTCATGCTCCATCTTGTTCTGTCTCGTTCCGTTTTGTTCTGTCACCAAACACAACCATAGTGTGAAGTGAGTTTTCGAATCACAATCGGAGACGATGCTTGAGGGTACTCTATGAACTCGTAAAATCTCTACTATGTAGATTTCCGCAAGCTTCTCCATACTAAACATAGTCCTTACTTATAGAAAGTAAGTAGATTGGTCAATCGATCGATGTTCAGTTCAACTCAAACCGTGCTCCTTCTAAGTCCCGAGGTAAACCATGTATACGCTATCTCATTTCCATTCTGACACACATAAACTCTGAAGCATCCTTGTAAAAAATTATTTCTGTCACTCTAACAGAACCACATTTTCCTATTGAAACAAGTGCAAAATAGATCTACATGACCACACATGCTAGCGTTATTTTTACAATCCCAAGGGAATCCCAATCCCTTTATCAATATACTTTTGTTTGGATACGGGCTTATTGAAGTCTATCTACTAAAAAGTGCACTAAATAAATTCTGATAGATGTTTTTTTATTTGCATTCAAATAGGCAGATAGTCAATCATGTAAACATTGAGTTGTGACTGCATTTTCTTCTAGATGTGTTCCCCCCGTAACTGAACCATTTTCATATTTATTTACTTGAATTTGTAAAAGTTAATTAATTATACCATGTCATTTTGATTGGTGTTTCAAAGGACTAAGAATTGGAAAAATAATTAGGCTTAAAGGGTCAAATGACCCCTGAAATTACAAAGGGAATCAGTTCCAGGACCTAAAAATTTTTTACATCAAATTGGATCCCTAGAATTTTTTTTTTAATTCAATTAAGGACAAAGTGTGTCAGACGGTAATGTGGCTTGATTTTTAGCCTACTCAGCTTTTCCACGTGACATTTTAATTATTTTTAATTGAATAATTCCAAAACTTAATCTTTTAATTTAAAGTCATAAATTAAAAATAAAAACTTAATGCAAAACCTAAACTAATCCCAAATAATCCCCTTCAACAAAAGCACAAGAAAACCCCTCCTCCACTATCGAAGCTTCATCACAGCCAAGCTCCAATTCCATCTTTCCTTTGCAGCAACCAACAGTAGAGAGACAGTAATCAATTGCCCTTGTAGCCATGAATCCAGGATCTCATTTTTTTCCTGCAACACCTGAATCATTCATCTGTTCTTCTTCTTGTTCAACACTCACCCCCCTTAGCGATTGAAACAGAGGCAAGGGTTTGTTCATAGATCCAAAGTTTACAGTTTAAAATCAGTGCTTTTTGAGGTTAAAAATCGAAACTTTGCATGCAAAGGTGGGTTCTGGAGTTTGCGGTGGAAGGTGCAAGGCATGGTGGTGGTCCACCGTCTCTCGATCTTGCTTCGCTGTCTCTCGACTCCTCGCACTGTGCCGCTCCATCTCCCCCTCTGTCTCGATCTCGATGGAGGTTGGGGTGTGAGGGTTCTATCTGGGGTTCTCTGTCTCTCTCAATCTCTTTCCCTGGATCCCTCCTTCTCCTTCCCTTGTCTGTTTTTCTGGGCTCTGTAGAAAGGATGAAGGTTCTGGGTTGTGGTGATGGAGGCAGTTGTTGCTGTCGGTGCTCATCAAGGTTGTAAGGTTGTTGGGTTTGGGGTAAAGATTGGAGATGCAAGGGAGAGGGAAAGGTTGGAGTGATTAAGGTTTTGACTGTGAGGGAAATGGAAGATTGGAAAGGTTGGGTCGAGTTGAGTTTGTTGGTGGGGTGGGAGTTGGGTTAGGTTTTGTTTTAGATTAGGTTTGATATTATTAGATTAGGTTTTTCTTTAGATTAGGAATTTTATTTAAAGAATTTAATGGATATGCACTAGTTTTACACTGACATCCAATTGAATTCCGCCAAAGAAGCAAATATATTTTTATTTTAATTAAAATTAAAAATGAATGTAACTCTCTTTCTCCTACGTGGCAACCATTGATTGAATATCAGTGTAAAATTATTTTACACTGACGGTGCATATCCATTAAACTCTTATTTAAATTAGAATTTTATTAAGTTTTTTTTTTCTGCTTAAATAATTGAGTTGGAATTAAAAAATAAATTTTTCTAATTAAAATAAAAATAAAAATAACCTCCCGGAATTGCTGACTATGACAAAATTAAAGGCTGGCAGCATTTGGTCTTAATTGAATTAAAAAAATTTCTAGGGACCCAATTTGATGTAAAAAAATTTAGGTCCTGGAACTGATTCTCTTTATAATTTCAGGGGCCATTTTGACCCTTTAAGCCAAATAATTATTAACACCACAAATCCCCTCACACCCAAAGATATGGAAATAGAAAAACTAGAAATAAGAGAGATGATGGTGATATGTTCCGCAAAAAGAAGAGGGACATAAGGACATAAAGTGAGTGAAAATGTAATGAAAAAAAACTGAATGAATCAAAAGCATTAAGAATTCATGCACGAAGTTCTGCTCCATTTCAACTAGTTTTGATATATCACAAGTTTTAAGGTGGACTGCATGAGTTCACACTTTCTATTTTCTAAGTTAGAGCAAAGCTGAAAGCTAACCAAGGAAAACATAGATTAAAGAACATAAATCATTTAAACAGTAACCTCATTCCAAGAAAATATTATCCTTTAAATTTTAACAAAAGTTAGCTATCCTATCAGTTATTGGCTTTTCATGGATCATAATATAACTAATGACAAATTGCCTCTGGCTCTGAATGAAGAAAAAACTCATCTCGTATGAAGAAAAATGAAAGAACCAGGATGTTGTCTTCTTTATTCAGGCAATGCATTATCTGCAGCTTGAAAAGACTCTAAGCAGAGTATGTTTGACAACATGCAGCAAATGGTTCAAGGGTTCAAGGGTCCGATGTAGGCGCAAGAGGTGGAAGGTGACTTCCTGGCCTTGATGACCATCTGTTGCGACTCCGGTATGCCTCAATAGCCTGGAGTCTCAGTCTCTCCTGATAAGCATCTTGAGTATTCTTGAATGCCTTCATTAGACAAGAAAGACCATTTCCTCACATTAAATATTGCAGGATTCATTGTGGAAAGCTAGGATGTTCAAGTACTTACCCTTGGAATGGCAGCTAACTTTGGTGGGGCTTGTACTACATCTCCAAATTTTATCTTTTCATGTCCAGGAAAGTCCAATTCATCTTCTTCATTGATCTTTTTGTGCTTCTTCTTTTTTGATTCCAAATACCTGAAGAATTTTTATCATGCATGGTTGAGATTACAATAAGCTAAAAGATTTCAGAAGTTCAAAAAACATTTATCATGGACCTGCGTATGTACTGCATTATTATTTTTCTGAAAAGATTTCAGAAGTTCAACTTCAAATGCCATACAAGTTACATCAAACATAACAAAAAGTATTCATATCATTATGGATACTGATATACATTTAAATTAAATATGGGTAAGAAATATGGGTATAATATCTGCTTTTTCTAACTTCGAATACATCATAACATCATAATATAAATGGAAGGAATAGAGCTACTAAAACTTGCATTCTGATTCTGTAAAGGAATCATTTTGATAAATACAAATCATATAGTCCCTAATTAGTATCTCCAAACTAAAGGCTGTTTGTTCCAGTCTTGCTGACAAATTCATCTGAACAAAAAAACTATTGAGCCTAGTTTGAACTGTAGATCATTGAGGTATCTACATGGATACAACCACAAATTCTTCAATGCAGGATATTCGAAACATTTTTCATTCTCTTTTTAATGCATTGTTTTCATTTTAAACGAACTGCAATCTACAATTAACTGACAGGAAAAAAATATTAAATCTGTTAATAGAATTTAGTACATTACATGGAAAACACATTCTCATCTCTCACGACTCAATAAAACGGACGAATTAGATGGTTTAAATTCACTTACTTTTTCTTACGCTCCTTTTTTTTTAACTGGGATCTCGTTTTATCCATTTCCGCTAGAAACCTGAGATCTTTAACTTCTTTTCTCTTTCTTTTTTTCTTTTTCTTATCATTTGCACTACTTGGAATAAGCTGTTCATGACCATTTTCAGAATGTTGAGTTGCCTTCAATTGTCCACTAGTATCCACCTGTTTAACATGAGCAATTCCAACATTAACATTGTCGTTTAAAGAGATCTTCCCACAAATAATCATTCAATAAATACCATTAGAAATAATCCAATAATATATAAATATAAAATCTTGAATCTTGAAAACCATCACGGATACTGTTATCTGTTACCATAGGTTGCAATTCCTTATGTTGGTGGGAATTTCTTTCTTATTTTTATCGGACCCATTAAGAAAATAACTATCTCAAGAGCTTAAACTGTTTCGTAAAGATACATTAATAATTTATAAGTTATATTATATTTCTAACATGCTCCCTTAAGCAAGAGCCATTTGGGCTTAGATCATTGACAATGCACATGTCCACCTACCTCATATTGAAATTCAAATATTCAATCATTTATATGAAGCACGGACACCTCTGAGATAAGAAGTGTCCCGTGTCGGTGTCCGACAAATCTCAGACATTGTGTCCAAATAAAATAATTTTGTTTTGCGGCTCAGACACTAACTTATATTGACTTTGTCAATGTCGATATATCTATCTATCTATCTATCTATCTATATAGATACTCTATAATAAACATTGCTCTCACTTGATACGCTCCCTATATATATATATATATATATATATATATATATATATATATATATATATATATATATATATATATATATATATATATATGTGCGGCATCCACATGTCCTACTTTTTGGAGGTTAGCCATGTTAAGGTGTCGGTGTCGTGTCGCAGACTAGCGGTGTCATGTCGGTCGGTGCTTCATAGATATTAGGCAAAGGATCAAACTCGAGATCCCTTAGTTATAAAGGCTTTAATATAAAACCATGAATCAACTATTACAAAAGCTCAAGCTATTGGGTGAAGACAAGTGAATGGTTTTGAATTATGTTTCTAACATATACCTTCAGTTGCACTTAGAGTCACAAGGGTTAAACATAATCTCAAAGGATTAACTAATAAAATCAATATACATGTGCTAATCAAAGAAAATGCAAAGCTCAACAAATCCCATGAGAAAAAATATCATGCCATGCTCACCCAACTCAAGCACCATCAAATTATTCATCATCACAGCAAAGGAACCAATGAATGCATCATCCACTCACACTACCATAGTTATAAGACCCTACTATGCAATTCAAAGACAATAAACAACATCTTCACTAAACAAAAACATAACACATTCTTACAAACCTATAAGAACAACTCAACCAACTCATGTCTCCTATGTCATTCATTCATAAAACTTCACAGAGAAGCAATTTTTAACTAAAAAACAGCATAGCTAGAAATTTCAAAACCAAATACATAAATAAAACACGTTATAAAGGTTACATTTTGGGCATGCCCATCATCTTTTTTCTTGAGTTCTGAGGCGGCAGTAGCACCTGAAAAATTGGGAATTCATTGAAAACCAGAAAAATAGAGAGTGAAGAAGAGAAAGGTGAAAGGGTAAGGAGGAGAAAAGGGACCGTTTTGGTGCCGAGTGATAGAGATGAGTTGGCGGAGTTTTGACGGCAAGGCATCGAGTTGGGAAAGAACAGGTGGTGGAGGGAGGCCGCTGTAGCCACCGTGCGCCGCCTTGTAGTTCTTCTCTCTCCGTCTCTGTCCCTTACCTCCCATTCTCTCTCTCTCTCACACCCAAACCCTAATCCTAATTCACTGGGAGCTATCGCAGTTTCCCTAACGATGTCGTTTCTTGAGTCTTGAAACTTTCTAGGTCACTTGCTGAGTGATATACTCTGCCACCTGCGTAGTTGAGAATGGAGACGTTTCCTCTATTTTATTTCTTCATTTGAAAAAAATAATAATAATAGGGTTAACTGCAAAATTACTCACTGATTTTGTAAGTAAGTTTAATTTTAATCACTCCGTGAAAAAATAACATTTACTGGCCATTATTTTTGTAATTACCGACTATTTTTAACTGTCACTAAACGTCATTTTCCTACTGAATGACTCAAATCTAACTCGTTTATGAGGGTCAGAGACTAATTTAACCATTAAACATATTTAATATTAAGATGATTATAAAAGTAGTTTTAATGATCGATGATTATTTTCCATGATTTGATCCTGGGTAGTGCGTAGGGAGAAAGATTTGGTGAGAGGCTTATTCATTTAATGTGATTTCTGAGTCTCGTGAAGATTAGTCTCATAACTGCTGACTGTGGGGTGGAGGGTGGTGGAGGAGATTGTATGGCGATGGTTGAGGCAATAGAAGTGGTGAAGGGAGGCAGTGGCAAAGGGTGGTGGTTGTGGCGATGACAGTGGTGGCAGTGGTAGTGGCGACGATGTTGTAGGCAGTAGTAGCAGTGGCGAAGGGTGGCGGCGACAGCGGGTGAGAGTGACTGTAGGTGGTGGTGGTGATGATTGTAGAGTTAGTGGTGGTGGTGGAAATGGCGGTAGTAGTGGTGGCGATGAAAGACTACAAGAAAACGTTTTACCAACAACTAAGAGTCGTCTGTAACTGCAAAAAAACGTGGTAACACTCGATTACTAACGACCAAGTATTCGTCGCTAAAACACTCGTCCATAATTTTTTAATGACAGAACGATGTAGACCATCGATGGTTTACGGACGGCCATGACCTAGGTAAATTACTGAAGGTTAAGACCCTCTGTAAATTACTGATGGCGTAGGCTGTCGGTAAATTTAGCAAGGGATGTAACCATCGGTAATTTACTGAGGGTCTTGATCATCAATATATATTAGAAAAGAACAACTTCTAGCATGACGTGTCGCTCTCACAGGCCAAGTTAGTGACGTGTCGCTTCCAGATTAATTCTCACATAATATTTTACATGTAAGCTCTTTCTCCTTGGCCCCACTTGCCACATGTGCCCTGATTTTTCCTTACCTTATTTCTCCTTAATAAAAAAATACATTTTTAAATTTTAGATTTGATTAGGATTTAGATTTTTTATTTCTTGATTTTATCTTAATTTATATTATTATTTATTTTTAGAGTATTAATTATTTTTTATGGTATTTTTATTGAATTTTCGGATTTTTAATTAATTCCGGATTTTATGAGTTTTTATTGTGATTTTCTAGATTTTGATAGTTTTTATCTATATTTATTTAGTACATTTTTAAATTTTAGATTTGATTAGGATTTATGTTGTTTATTTCATGATTTTATCTTAATATAAAATCTGTGATAAGTGATTTAAATCAATAATACATCCCATCAGTAAAAACCTTCTTAAAACCCTGCCTACCTCCACTATCTCCTCCATGGAATTCATCTCCTCCATGCAATTTTCATCTCATCTCTCCACTGAACGGAACCACCCCCACAAAATCGTCTCATCTCTCAACGGAACCATTTTGCCATCGACTTGCAATCGCATCCCTCCGATTTGCTGCCTTGGACTGATTGGGAAGGTTGCAGATGGAGGTTTCAAATTATTTTCTTCCTTTGCTTGCATAATATGTTATGGTTTTTTTCAATTTTATTTTACTTTACCTTTAACTTTCATTCACTCATGTTTGACTTCAAGGTCAATTTCGTTCATCACTTGCCATGCTAATTTCAAATTCTTTTCTTCAGGTTTTTTTTATAGATATCCCACCAAAAGAGATTCTTTGGAAGCCATGGATGGTGAGTCCATTTTATATTATATATGGAATTTTGCAATATTTTGATTTGTTTTTTATGTTTTCTGATTCTCCTTTGTATGTGATTCTATTTTATTCGTTTTTCTTAATTTGCAACTAAAATTTGTGTCCTATGTTATAGGAGGTGAAACATTGATCTGTGTATGTTTTGATTAACCTAATCATTGTCAGTGAAGTGGATTGAGGGAGTGAAAGAATTGAGGGGAGAGAAAGGAGAAGTTGTAGATTTTTTTCCTTGCAACTTTTTTATTTGGTAATTTTTTCTTTTTGCCTGCTTCTTGCACCGAGGAAATTAATTATTATTGTTGGTGCTTGCCGTTACAACTACAGAACTACATATCATGGATGAGATTTTACTGCTTATCTTTGTTCGCTCAAGCTATACTATTGAGGTTAGACTTTTAAAACTGGTGATATCCTTTCTAATATGCTAAACGCCTAAACCAATGTTCTAACAATAAATTGATTTCCTTGGCTTCCCTGGAAACATTTGACATGAATTTATCCGTAGGTACAGAATGACAATGAGGTGCATACCTCTTTCTGACTACACTCTCTGATTCTCATCTAGCTGAAGATGAAACATGATTGATGACTCAAGATCTTATCTTGCTCTCTTTTCAAGTAAGCCACGAAACATGTGAGACCAGTACTCATGGAGGTTTTTCTCAGTCCATTATATGTATATATTCACCAGATAAGAGATAGAGATGTGTGTTTGGTGTTGCACTACTGTGATGCATATGTATATATTCACGAGATAAGAGATAGAGATGTGTGTTTGGAGTTGCACTACTGTGATGCATATATAGTTTTACTGACTTAGTTCATCAATTCTACATCTATCTATCATCATTACATATATTAAAAGTCACTTTTCGAAGGCAATGTTAGATTTTATAATTAATCATTGTTCTACTACGGTTCAATTAATCAAACTTTAGTGTGATTGGAAGTCTTGCTTGCATGAGTGTGTAATTATCACATTACGATTTAGTATCAACATATGTTTTTGATTTGGTTATTGTACTTTCAACAACAGTGCTACATAAAACAAATAGTTGTTTTAGCCGTTCAACAAATATAATGAGTCTAAAATTTCTAGAGGGGTTTTCTTCCATTCATCTTCTTTAGTAGCATGTGATTAGTTTCCCCTTACAAATAGATCTGATTGGTTATGGAAACCACTGGAAGACCATAGTCAAAAAGTGGCTTCAATTCATTCTTTGGCTTTCATATCTGTCTGCAAATTTAATTGGTATCTTTGCACTATCATAGCTAGATTGATGTTGCACATATTACTATTATGTTTGGTGGTCTTTAGTCTATCCTACTCTAACATGTCTATCAATATCACTTCATGAGTTCTTGATTTTCTGTTACTTAGAATGCAGATACGGCTGGAAGCTGCTGATTTGGAAGTAAGTTTCATTTGAATTAGCATGAGTTCATATTAATTCATGTTAAAGCTGGACAACAATCAGGAATAGCACCTAGGATTGCTGTTGATTTGGAAGCAAGTTTCATTTGATTTTTTAATTATAAATATATATTTTAATGATTTAAATTCAAAATGTGATACCTTCTTACTTTATGAAGTGCTTTTTTATGCCAGAGAACAAACTCTGGTTGCAGTGAAAACAAAATTTGCATATGATGTTAGGTACTGTGTGGAATTTGTGAGTGTGTTTGTGGATAATTTATAAGAAAAACGGTGGTGATAGTGAGGTAGAGAAATCTGAGAGAGATTTTGATGTAAATGGAGATTTTTCTTTCTTATGAGATTGGACTTTTAACCCTTAGGCTTAATTCCAGTTTGGGTCCCTGATGTTTCACAAATGTGCGGTCTGCACCCCCTGTGTTTAAAACGTGCGGTCAAGGTCCCTCATCTATCTAAAATGTGATAACGATGTCCTTCCGTTAACTTCAGCTAGGTTCCGTCTGTTGACCAAACGGAGATGCTGACGTGTCACTTATTTAATTGGTGACGGAAATAATTTGTCACAAAATCCTTCAGCACTTACATCTCTCCCTCTCACTCTCGTGTTTTTCTTCTCTCCCTCACAATCTCACATTCATCTTCATCCATCTTTTCTTCCTCAGATCTAACATCAGCAAGATGAAAATGGTTGAAATATCATTTGCATACCATCACCCTTCGGCCATCATCCATGTTCCTCCATCCATTTTCAGTCATGTGCATCACAATGGTAAAAAAGTCATAAACTTAGTAAACATCAGATAACAAATTGGGTCTTAGCCAAGAAAAGAACATCTTGCATGCTTAAGCCCATCTTATCATATCTTCTACGTTTTTCTTCTGGAAGCTCTGGTAATTAAAGAATTTTGAATACCATCAACATATTCTTGGGAAACAATTATAGCTCTTCTTCTCATTGTAAGGAACCCAAAACGAAAAATGAAATAAATCACAAATCCATAAACCCATAACCCAGAAATCCCCAGAACCAAACCCAAAAATCCCCAGAATTGAAGGCAACAAAGTGAAGAAGAATAGAGATGAGTCTTCTCCATCAGTGCCACCCTCCCGAATCTGTGGCCAAAAGAGAGAAAGAGAAGTGATGCAACAAGAAGCAGGGCGAGAAAACATGAGTGACCCATCATATTTTGGAGGCTTTTAGGAAATGGGTATGTGAGGAATTGACGAATCTCTGCAGAAATTGTGTGGATATAGGTGAAACCAGATCTGGTTCTTCCTCAGGCGCAAAATATGAACCTGGATCCACAATCTTGCCCTGATTTTCCCACCGACCCACGAAGCAAAAAAATCCATATCTAAAATTGATTCAGAAACGACCAGACCTTGTTCAATTACTCCTTGAAGACTTGCTTCTTTCTGGCGGTGAACCAGTTGTTGGAGACGACTTCTAACATGGAGGAAGGCTCCTTGGTGGCGGCGCCGGGGACTACCCCGCTGTGGAGGAGGAAGGAGTCGTCGGAGTGGGGGAAGGAGTGAGGGAGGTTGGAGCCTATTGGGAGGTGGTAGGTGATTTCCACGGTGAGGGTGAGCCTGTCCATGTTTGTTTGTGGTTTTCTGCTACTACTATAGGTTTGGTGTTTTAGGTGTTTGATGATGAAGTTTTTTTTACGTTAGATTACTCACTCAGATTCTGAATCAATTTTGAAAGGAAAAGGAAGAACAGATGCCATCAAACTGAAGTAATACTGAAGGGTTTTGTGACGGATTATTTCCGTCACCAATTAGTAGCCTATATTTTATGAATTAAATAAGTGACACGTCAGCATTTCCGTTTAGTCAACTGACGGAGATGAACGGAAGAGCTTCAATCGACCGTTTTAGATAGATGAGGGACCTTGACCGCACGTTTTAAACACAGGGGGTGCAGACCGCACATTTGTGAAACATCAGGGGCCCAAACTGGAATTAAGCCTAACCCTTATCCACACCATTCGAAATTTCCATTACTATTATTTTCGACACTTATGTCACTGACAAATAATAATTAGGTTCTGATGTAATGTATATTCTTTGTAATGGAGAATTAAGTAGTTGTTTTTAAGAGTCTTTTATATATAATTCAGATGCAAACAGTATGCACTCAGCTATCACTTGAGCACTAGAGCAAGTAAAGGGAGCATACTACGACTGCTTTACTATTCTGAATTTTTTTATCGCAGAAATGCTCCGGTAAGTACAACAAGCTCAAAAGCATAATAGCATGATGAAACTACTAGATATTATTAATGAACCAAACCTTTCAGTTCCAAACTGTCAAGACCTTCGCTAGAAATTTGTTCTAAAGTACGCTCATTAGTACTACTATAAGAGCAAAGCAACATGCTTCTTATATTGGGAGATAGACAAAAGCAGAGGTTGCCTTAGTAAGCTTTCTCACCTGGATCAACATAAAAAGCAACTGAAACTCGATCGATGAAAGTTGGAATGGCAAGGTTTACTCTTAAAGTCTTCGGCAGGAGGAGGATACAAGAGATCGACCTTGAAGCAAGCAAGGTATGGTGGGTGTCATCATCTTCATCGATATTACCCACCAGATAGACTTGAGAAAAGACTTTCAGGCATCCTGAGAGTAAGGAGAAGCTGGATCTAAATGTATTAGAAAGAGCCTAAAAGCTTTTATATATAGGAAGAATATTTTACATGAAAATACTTCTACATAAAAATAAATGTTAATAAGATTTCATCGGAATTTTTTTTTTGTTACAAGAAAAACATAATATAATATAGTTTGATGTTAATTTTTTACTACATAATAATATAGTCCACTTTAATATTTTTGTATAAATTATTATAGGAGTTAAATTCTCCTGCGGGAAGAAATATATTTTAACAAGAAAGTACCTTCATTAAGTATTAATTAATGTATCAGGGAGCGTATCAAGTGAGAGGAGTAGTTTATGGTGAGAGATGAGAGAATAATTAATAGCCCTTGGATTAAAATAAAGGGTTCAGATTAATTCTCACTCTTAAAAGACTCACGTGACCCTCGCTTTCCCTATTCTCTCTCATTTTGTTCAGTCCCCAGAAACACGATGATGTTCTTCCTCTTCAATACCCAGACCCAGCCGGAAGGGGGTTCCCCGGCTACCGGAATCTGACAGGAGTGGTGTAGAGGGCCCTGCCGGCGGTGGAATTGGGGACGGCGGGGTCGCCGGTGAGGTGGGCATCGCCGAGGAGCTTGAGGGTTCTTACGGTTATGGTGGCGAAGTCGAATTGTGTGACTGCGTCGGCGAAGAAGAAGTTGAGAAAGTAGAGGATCTGAAGATGGAGATCATGGGAAGTGGTGGCACTTCCGCCACCAAAAGCCTCCGATCTGGCGCACCCACCCACTGAAACAGTTCAGCGACCAACCCCACTCTTCCCCAATGCTCTGTTCTCCATTGCCATCAACTCTGCAATCTAACCAGCCTCAAAATCACATAGCCACCCAGTCAACGAACAACCCTGAATTTCTCTTAATCATTAGAAAGCACCTACCATACTTCAACCCCACAATTTTTAACGCGTACATGTGATTGAAGTGAATTTATTCAGAGTTGAGGTGTTTGGCTTTTAAGGGAAAAAAAAATTTTACAATAACAGAGATATATGTTGAATTGATGAAAATGAAAAAATCTTCAGAATTGGATGGAATGGGAAAAGCTCGAAAACATGGCAAGCAATCGTAGGTTGAATTGATAATCGAAGGCTGGTTGTGGAGCTAGGCTGAGATTACGGATTTTCGGTGGAGGTGTCGTCGGAAAGAATGGTGACTGGATTTTTCCGATCAGGTAGTGGGCGGAGAAGAGCCTCTGTGTGCTTGAAAAAACTGGAAAAAGAGAGAAACAAACAAGGGATTTTATTAGGGCCAAAGTTTAAAAATTCCTTCTGTCAACAAATGAAAAAAATTGATGGCTTTGCAATCAAGATTTGGAATTGCTAGTTGAGATTTTGAATCTGGACCAAATGGAAAAGAATTGCTGGCTTAAGGCTTTCATTCTTGACAGAGGTTTTGTGCAGAAGAGAAACCGTGAAGAAGAAAGAGGAATGTGGCACGTGACAGTTTTAAATGAGATTAGATCTGGACCATATATTTTAAATCAATGGCTATCATTTAATGCTCTCATCTCTCACCATAAACCACTCCTCTCACCTGATATGCTCCCAATGTATCAAATACAATAACAAATTTCGCGGTACATTCTTTTTTTTTCTAAGATTAAAATGTGTTCTGAATGCTTTATTGGTGATTCTTCATATCTATAATTTGTGTTATTGTCTTTAGACTCATGAAGAATGTGAAACGACTTCATATTGATATGAGTCAAACTTAGTTTATTTTATTGTGTAAAAAATGAACTCTCATAATCACGTACATAAAGAATCTTTTTTCTCTTTTTTTCATTGTAGATTAAATCAGCTATTGTTTATTAGCCATCATTAAACCACATCCCCTAATATGTTTTGCATAATTTGAGATTTGGTTAACCAATTTTTTTATTAGTTATTCAATTGTACGAAGTTCAATCTATGCAACAAGGGTTTTAATTTAAGACTTTTTGTCCGCTTTGCTCATCATTTCATACTCTTCTATTTCATCAGTTGTTTATTATATTTTTAATGATCAAGGTATTAATTGACCTATCAAATATAATAGATGTATTCCCCGTGCAACGCGCGGGTAAAAAACACTAGTAATTAATCATTTGAAGAATAATCGGTTGGCATCTTTAAATATGTTACTCATTCACATATTAACACAACATGCACTATGTTAGGGAGTAGTTAGCACACGACACGTACTCATTTCCATTATCTCCTGTAAACAAATATAGATCCCTGCGATAACAAATGTCTTCCAAATCTTTTCTTGATTTCTCATTATCATTTGATTTCCCTTCACATCCACAACTGTTAAGAAGACATTCTCAAAACAATTCTTTTTGGTGTGCATAACATCAATGTTGTGTCTCAATTCGTTGGTCTTCTAGTAAGGAAGGTCCCAAAAGATGCTTGTTTTATCCCAATTGTGAGTTATCCCATGTCCAAGAACCTTCACTTTTTTTCCTATTTCTATCAGATTAGGGATGTCATAAACGATAGCTGAAATCATGTCATTGAGCAACATAAGTGGAGGTAAATCATGCTCAACTCTATTTTTGGTAAAACACTCTTATTCCTTCTAAATTCATGATCAATCAGTAAGAAACGACGATGACAGTCAAACCAACAAGGTTTTCCACCATGCTTTCAACTGAAAAGACTCTGTGTCGCCCATATAGTATGGACATGAAAACTGATCATGAGTGCTCCACCCAGACTGAGAAAGAATGAAGGAACACAAGAAAAGGGGGTTTTCGCAAGGTTTTCACGTGTTCATGAGTTTAAGAAAAAAAAATTAACCTATCACATCAAAGAGAACTCTTTCATCCTACTACACACGAAACTAAAGGATTTATGTGAAGAGCTCAAAACCTATTAAAAGGCTTCTCAATACACCCGTGGGGCGGCAGAGGAGTTATCTGGCGAGTGTGAAATAGAAATGATGCATCAATGTTTTTTGGGTCTAAACTCTTAATGATCTTTATGAAGTGGTCAAATCACAAATTTTGACCATGGAACCACTTCCAAGTTTGTCCAAAGCATATGCCTAGGGAAGAAAGACAATTGTTGATGACCTCTAACAGGGACCTAAATGTTAAGGTCGTTGCGTTTACCGAGAGGAACACAAAAACACATGAACGAGGAAGTTTATATCCAAAATCATCTGAGCAAGTGAAGATCCAAAATTTGAAGGATATAAAGATATCCTATCTGAAGAATGAACAACTTAAAAATATTAATCATATAATCCCCCAAGTGCATCAAAGTCTATCTTCTTCATTGTCTTTCATTGAACTAGAAGTCACTTCATTTATTACCATACAAACAGAAGAAAAAAAACGTTTCATGTGCTTTATATAGGATCTTTCATGAGGCTCACCATTCTTGAACGATCAAATCTCAACCCCCGCAATTTTGAGGCAACACTGTTGATCATACTATGTTGACAAAAATAAAGGTTTGACATTTTTTTTTGGGTCATAGGTTTTAATATATGCATGTCCTATTCAGGATAATTAATTCAATAATAAAAACTTGGCAAAGAGTCCAAGGTTACAGCAATCTAGATACCCGCGGGTTTCCTCAATCTAGATTTGATCCTGCTGGATCAGAACCTGTTTATTTACGTCTGCCAATTAGCAAAGCAATGTTTATGCGTGAATTTGTTCTAACTATAGAAATTAAAAATATATAACAGTGTTTGGAAATTAAATAATAACATAATATAAACAACATAATGAATACTCCAACTCCAACCAACATCCAACAAACTTTCAACTTCTGAAAAAGCAGCAGCATTACAACAAAGAATAGCTATTATATATTCATTTCTATAACAAAAATTTGTGGGACAAAAATGGCTCAAACCTGAATAAGACTTCAGAAGCTTGTCCAGTATCAACACTGCACAAATGGAAGAGTGAAGAACCCTATACTTTGACCAAAAAACAAAAAGGAATCACTGCTAGTGCTAAATCTAAGAACCTAATACTGGTGGTAATAATATGATGTTACATATGTCACAAGAGCTCTCTGAACCATAAGGGCCGCAACCAAAATGCTTACAAACAGGGGCGTCAAAACCGCAACCTAATTTTTCGAATTGATATTATGTATAAACCACATATGTATACCCTAAAACTATGATTTCATGAGAGGTCGAAGCCCATCACCTTCCCAGCCAAGCTTGAGCATTTGATCTACCACCTTCAAGCTTAACTGCGAGCAAAAAGTAGCAATGTTAATAGCCGTGGAAATTAGGAAACCCTATGATGAAGTCGTAAGTAAGAGATTGGAGGTGTAATATTTTAGTTAAATGCATTCCATGTACATAAAAAATTCACAATTCAACGAAGGGACTAGAGAGTGATTGATTGCTGAAGAATAAACATCAAATATGATGAGTAACTTTAAGAAGGATAATTGAGGTTCCACACAAATGAAACACCACTCTCAATAATACAACTGAGAATACTTTGAATTTATTTGCAGTTGGTCTCAGATTCACAGAAAATATTAAAATCTGCCAAACTGCCTTGATAAAATTGCGACTCCAAATAATGTGATTACTCTTTAAGAAACTGAACTGCAAGTTGAAATATAAAGCTTATTCCTTTAAACAATTTACAAAAACAACAATAGTCCTTCACTCCGTAGACCATTGATATTTGACAAAGATGCTTAACAAGGAAGCTTTAACTTACAGCTGGATCAGTGAAGACTATCAATTGTTTATCCGAAGTTGAAACCAAAAGATTTGTGCTATCCTTGTTTAGAGCCAAAGCTGTGATATCCTGCCCTTCTCCCAGCCTCAATTCATGAAATACCTACAGAGAGTAAGATTAGTATGGCGGAGTAGTTAGCAACAGACTCGAAAATAGTCGAAAATATAATATTATTGCTTGAATACAAATGCACTAGGTAATTACAATTTATAGAGGCTACACTACCTAATTAAGGAAACAAGTAGTCATGTACAATATTTCTCTTAATCTCCTAAATAAAAAACAAATCTCCTAAAAACAAATAATATCAAATCAAATAATATCTCAATTTTGCAACAAACAGTCGGTCGAAGATGCATGGTACAAGGGCAATAGCTACTAAATATGGATGAATGAGGTATGAGAAAATCCCTTGGTTACATAATTACATCCACACAAAAATTGTCGTGCCAAGAAAATTTACTTTGTTTCATTTGAAACAAATCATTCCATATAGAAAGTTAAATCTCCAGATGTCATGCATGATTATTTGCCCAAAAAAAGAAACACCAGGAAATAAACCTTGCTTTGATTGTTGGATCTTCCAGATATCATTCTTTCTTAAGGTGTATGGAAATGAGGAATAAAATGCAGCAATTTAATGAGATAAAAGGTAAAAGTAAGTTTATTTTTGACATCTTAATTCTGTACCTCCAGAGTGTGCATATCCAGGAAGCAAATTGATGGTGATGGAACATCTATTCTATTGCTTTCATAAGTTTCTTCTGATTCTGAATCAAAATCAACAACACCTGACTTATTCAACTGTGAATTTAAACTGTTATTATCGGGTCTACCATTTTCTAGAGAATTAATTCCAATCAAAGCACTCGTCCCATCAGTAGAAATCTCTATGCAACTGATACTGCAAAAGAAGGAGAATTGTGCTTTTGCTATCGGAGCACCATTGAGAGTAAAGGTACTAAGAGTATGCTGTGATTCATTCCAAGTCATCACGACCCCTTCAGCGGAAAGGCAGACAATATCAGCCTCTACTCCATCCAGTCTTCTAATTAAACGTCCCCTTCTTATAGAGTGCAGAAGGACATCTGATGAATGAGAGCAAGAAACAACTACCCCGAGATCTGAGTTAACACAACAACTGAGTATTTCACTGCGGTGCCCCCGAAGTACCTGTATAGGACCCTCAATTCGACGTCTCTGATCCTTTTCAATCAAGCTCGATGAACTATTACTGGTTGAAGACAATCTTCTTGTCCCATTGGAATGTTCTGATATGACATTTGAGGGAGACACAAGTGCCCTGTGTATTCTCCATAGTAATACTGTTGTATCTCGGGATCCTGTCACTAGGTAGTTACTATTGGGTGAAATGCCAAGGCAAGTAACAGGAGCACAATGTCCATAAGCTGTTTCTATGGTTTTAGCTTCATCTGAGGATATTAGCCTAATACTATTATCAGCATGCCCACCTAATAAATCAGAAGCCAAATTTTCAAAATTAGATGACAAATAACCAGAACAAAAAAGCAACTACTACAAATCATGGGCAAGTTTCTAAAATGGTTAATGGTATCTGAACCAAAAGGAGGATGCATGGGCCTAAGTGCCCTGTGATATCCAATTTTCTCTCTTGTTTTTTAAGAAATACTAAAACAATAGCAAGTGTGTACAAGTAAACATTAGAACATCCAGAAAACCCACATGTTTATTGTTCATATACAAACAATCTCAGTTTTCCAGATTTACCAGTAATAATTTCTTTGTCGCACGTAATAGCAACGATAGCTTGGCTTCGAATTCCAGAGACAGCAAACGCTAGTGCTTGAGGGAATTGCCACTCCTCACCAGATGCGGTCTGTGCTTTGAACATGCGCATAAGTGTACCACCAGCAGACCCCGATGTCACTTTTCTATGTTGGAAAAGGAAAGGAGTACCGTGGCCATCAGGTGTATTGGGTTGCCACTTGTGTTGAGCAACATGAGCTGCTGGCGCATTCATATCAACAACCACAACCATATCTGAAGATGCTTGAATGGCAGACGCAGGAAGATTGCATCGTTCAGAGGATGGAACAGCATATGGTTTGATTTCTTTTGGGTTGCGGAATATTGTCTGATATCAAAAAGAAAAAATTATGAATTAACATTATAATCACATCCCCTCAACATCAACAGTGAAGGAAGCATGTATCAATTAAAGGGCATGTCAAGAAACACTTAATCAGAGGTTATGGCACAACTCTTCCATATGGAACACTAAAAATGACATTGCATATACATATATATTTTATAATCACACTTTTCAAAGATAAATTGAAACAAGTAGTTTTTATATTGTTTTATCAAAGAAATGCTTATTTAGGTTTGGGCCAACATCTCAAAATAATGGAATATATTCCCCTCATAAAAAATAAAAATAAACTATTAGTGAATAGGTTTAAGGAGAAGTATTGAAAAGTAAGGGCCTCCTTAGTTTCCATTTTAAATTACAAAGTGACATGTTTTCACTATGTTTTATGAATGAGATAATCTATAGCTCTCTTTTTCCATCAAACACATGGTTTCTTTGCTGAAAATTGCATGCCTTTCTTCTACTACTTCATTATAATCATTTCGTACTCTCAAATCTCAATACAAACTCTTCAACAATCCTCAAAGCGATAATTTATGGTTCTCTTTCTCCATCAATGATCAAACACATGGCTTCTTCATTGAAAACCACATGTCTTTCTTCTACTACTTCATCATCATCATTTAATACTCTTATTTATTTCTCCTCATCAGTTATAAGACCTCGTTTGGATGCGGACCAAAGAACACTTATTGGAGCTTATCTAATAAAAATAGCACTAAATAAGTTCCAATAAAAGATCTTTGGTCAGCATCCAAATTCCAAACAGGCTAAACATCCACTTATTCCCCATATATTTTCTTATTCAAATATTACTTTAATTTAATTAACCAATGTCCTACTTATCTAGCCGTTTCCTATTTATTACTTAAATCGAATATCAAATTTCTATACTGAAACTACAAGGGTATTCATTGTATCAAGTGCCAACAAAAACAAAGTGCAAAACTACCACCATATTTTATATTCATTGGCATTCCATTCCTCACGAGATGATAATAACATCTCATTCCAAAACACTCAATCAAAGAAAATAATATAATGAGGAAAGACAACATAGTCAAGGAACAGTCTTAAAAAATGAATTCAACCGTAAACAAAAACATCTCTATTATTGTTACTGCTACTACCAACCACCTCTACCACTGCTACAAGTACTTCAAGGGAGCACCCAGATATTCAATGGTCCAAGTTTTTGGTATTATCATATTAATGAAAATTACTATGTTTTGCTCCTATAGTTATCAATCAAATTACACTAATCATTCAATTATTGTGATTTACAAATTTGCCCGATGTTTCAGATATATAAATTTAAGTTGTTATAGAAAGCCAAACAAAAACAAAAGGATAAGAAACAAGGCGACAAGATTTTGGGGAAGGGGGAGAGCACACTCAATAATACATACGTGCCCAGTCAAGATGTAATTATCAATAAATGCTGTCTAACCAATAGAATCAACAGTTACCTGCAAATGCAAAACTTCGGCTAATGGCATTTTCTTCAAGTGAGGAACAGTCAGAAGTTGGGAAGGTGTTTGCCCAAAATATGCAATCTGATCTTGTGTGGCACGCTGTTGTACCTTTACTTGTCACATACGAAAGAAAATAAAGTTACATAAACATGGACAAATTACAGGTATGGTTCAATAAAGGACGAAGTTTCCTGTAAATGTTTGTGAAATTCAACTTAGATAAATTTATGATGCATGTTCAGAACACTTTTCCATAACGTTTTCTTTATTCATTTACTTACTGTAATTAAATGCCTTTAGAGAGTTTGTTATTCTTTCAGCATTCAGTAATAATATCAGTTCTTTCATCTCAATTTCATGTCTTCTCTGTTTAATGTTAGGCTGACAATAGCCATGGCAGGTAAGTGGTAAGGGTCAGTTCCCAATTTTTCATCAAACTTAAGCAATTTCATGTACAATTAAAAGGTATGCTAGCAGACCTACATAAATCAATATATAGAATATATTACAAGTACTTTAAGTTTAACCCTTAAAGTGATTATCAAATCTCAACTATGTAGGAATGTGCCAATATTTTGATGAGCTTTTTTAGGGTTGTATTTACTCAAACAAATAATTGAGCTGAAAATATGAAGTAAAGGAGACATACTGGGTCAGAGATTTTATCAATATCCACTGTCCCTTCATAGGTAATATAAAAAAACACATTATTTGCTGCAACAGCTTCTTTGCCCCGTTGTTTATACCTGCATGACCCACCTCACTAATGTAATAAGATGTAAAATATCGAGGAACTATTAAAAAATGTATATTTTAGAAGAATAGTTATCAATAAATTGGCATACCAAACTTATGAAAAATAAGACGAAGCAGACTAAACCATGCATGTACATACTAAAAACGGGGATGAAACTAAAAGTAGCTAAAAACCTACCCAAATATTAGGTCAATCCACTCATGCAAATGAGCAGATACATATTCACTCTCCAGAGCCTTCTGATGCTTATGAATAAAATCAACTGGATTTTCAGCCCAAGCAGGAAGTTTAACAGTATCTGGTAAGGCGCATGGTGGGTGTCAACTATTAACTGTGATTTGCATTTATGAGTATACAATGAAGTTAAAAAGTTAAGGAAAATTTCTCAAATATATACCAAGCTTTCCTCCCAACTGTGTCGTGCCAAAATCAATTGAATTTTCATTTGTGAGGACCTCAGGTTGGTAAAATAGCTCAGGAACCTAAAAAGTGGAAATAAATTACTGCTCGTGATAATAACACCAATAATAAAACCATGATAAGTATGTAGTATTAGTAAAAAAATAATTCCTGTCCAGAAAGAAGCTAATCAAGGTGTATCAAACAATAATTTTATCGTAAAAGTATATGCATACCAATTCCTTCACATCACTCATGTCCTCAAGAACTCCATTCCAAGTAGCAGAAATATCAGAAAACATCCGGTCTGCATGGTCAAATTTACCACCTTGCAGTTGGATTGCAAGGGTAGTGAATGGTTCAACCCTAACAAGATAATACAAAACCTATAAAAGAAGATATTAAACACTAGTTACTGCAGAATCAGCAACTAAATAATCAAGCAAGATAACAGCATTTATATAGTGAGCAATTACTTTTATTGTCGTTCTATTATTTAAACAAAAAGTGAAAAATCAGGCATCAAAAGTCATAGTGATCTTAATATACACCAAAAGGGAGGCTTGAATGCAGAAAGACCAAAAGAAACACAGAAGCAGACAGCAAATATTCCCTTCGTTCCTTATTATAAGAACCAAATAACTACCTCACGCCCGTAAGAAATGTAGTTAATGTAGTTGTTAACATTAAATTTGTTTTCAATTTATATCAACTTCCCAAAATTAACTAACATACTTTTCTTGATTTCTATTAATCATTGATGTGTTGCATCTTGGAAAGAGAGAGCTTCTACTATGATTGTTCTACTCTGGTTTTCTACTAAATTCTAGCCTTCACTGATGAAAGAGGCCTAACTCAACCCAAAAGCTAGCTCAAGAGTTAAGGTTTGCACAACCATATATAAGCAATTGCTTGGCCACATCTCTAGCCAATGTGGGACTCTAACACACCCCCTCACACCCAGTGTAGAACATCTGGAGCGTGGAATGAAACGGGTGACCCAAATAGGGGGAGTCAACAAATGGATCTAGGATAGGGGCCCAGGCCCATGGTCAAACAACCATTGGCTCTGATATAATAAGATTAACTAAAAGGCCATTAATATAATAGTCTGTAAAGTTCCCTTCTCAAAATCATCTTCCCCAGGGAAACATATCCCAGTTTAGGATCAATGCATTCATTAATATGAGTAACTTTTCCATCCAATTATGTTATTATGTTGGAAGAACAGAGCCAGCATCATCTGGACTTAAAAAATTCACATGTATAATTACATAGACACAAACACAATCAAACATCATATTAGCTCAAGTTAACAGCTAAAAAAGAAAAACACATGAATCAAACTACCGGCACAGCACTGGTTAGACAAATGAAACTCAGAGCAAGTAAATAAGTACAAGACTCAAACATCATTTAAGATACCAAAAAGAGTATATCAGCTAGAATGCTAACAAGCTATTATGATCAAGAATGACTCTAAATAAAAAATGTGGAGACCCACTGTTCCTGCACTCGAGTAGTGTGATCCATAATGGAATTTGGGGATGACTGGATCATCAAAGCTAGCATATCTTTCTTGAATTCTCTTCAGACGATCTGGGTTCAGTGCACCAACAGGCTGCATCATTTCAAAAGATTAATATATAATATGTATATGTGGGTGTGGGTGTGGGTGTGGGTGTGTGTGTGTACATATATATATATATATAAATGCTTCACATCAGTTTATTAAAGGAAAATTGAGCGCATAACACCTTTGAAAGGTCTCGATATGAAGAAGGATTAGAAAGATCCAAGCTCTCTGAACTGTAATCAGAAAGAATCCAGGGGAATACCGGATACTGCCATAAATAAGAAACAATAATACATGAAAAGATGAAGATAGGATTAAAAAGTTAGAAACAAAGCTCCTGTAAATTGACTTTATCTGAAAAATGAGAAAGTAAGGGTGTATTCACCCTTAGACTTTATATACTTTGATTATGATGTACTTTAAATTAAATCAACTATAGATATAATCTTTTTTTTTAAATAAACAGATATAGTCTTACCTCCTCACTTTAGAGACAAACTCACTTTAGAGGAGTCTGGTTCGAAAAAGTTCAATGAAAGATAGTAATAAATCTAAGAGAGGGGGGGGAGAGAGAGAGAGAGATCACCTGGGTTATATCATTGTAACTACGCCCAGCTAGTGTATTGAGCTGCATTAGATATTCAAAATTGCTGATCTGCACAAGGGAATTATAAAATTCAGCGCATAAGCAATCAGTATACAATTATCATTAGAACTATAGTTTATTTATAAGTTATTAAAACTCTTACCTCCCACCTGGCCCAACGCTCCATAAGTTGAATTCTTTTCAAAAGTTGTTCAGGCCTCTGCAACAAGAAGGGATTTTCTTTAGGTTCTTGAACCACAACATACAACCCAAAACCTATACTAAAAAATAAAATATAACATTGACATTAACTTCATTCATATTCCCGTCAAACAAAACTTCATTCATATTTACTCTTATCTTAAAAACAGATGCAGAGAAATTTACACAATATAGTCAAAGAAAGTATATTACCTGAGTAGCCAAATATATGTTATTTAAATGAGGAGGTCGTGCTTGAACAATTGCACGATATGCATTTCTTCGCCCTTCACTACTCTGAAGAGGAAATTGGCAAGAAAAAAGTCAAGAGCGATATTATACCACCAATAAGAAGAGTTGAACTTTAGCATGGTATCATAGCCTTTTTAAGACCAGGCAGTCAGGGTCCTGATCTTTGTCACTCCATTTTTCATAATTAAATCAAATTTCAGCACAAGGTACAATGGGTCTGTGCATTACCCATGCTTCGAGGCCAAAAGGCTCTTGTAAGAACGGTGGTCTAAGAGAAACAACCCCGTTCTTGAACCTCCAAGTAACAACTTAAGCTTTTAAGAGTATTGGCAAGGATTATAAGTTTGTAGCATTTATAAAGCATATGTAAAATGTTCAGATTTATATCAGCACTGAGAATCATCTCAAAACCAAAAAAAAAAAAATCTTTAAATAGTAGAAGGAGAGAAACTGGCATAGTGAAGAAGAAATACCCCAAAATCAAAGAAGAAGTTTGAACGGTCCACCATAAATAGCTCCAGAGCACTTCTTCTAAGGAGGTGTCTGTAAAGAAACTAACACTTGTAAACCACTAAAAATGTGGACTTCCTATTTTCAGAAATGGAAACTGCATATTAACTACATAGTAATAAAAAACTACGATGCAAAAAACTTTGTGGACAAGAAAAAAAAGGAAATAGGGTCCTTCAAGAGCAAGTAGTACTCAAATCTTCAAAAACAATAATACATAATAGTTAATACAAACAACTACGGATTAAACTAAAACAGCTCATAATCAAATATCAACATCAGTTGCTAAACGCACATTCAACATATACACCGTGCTTTAAATGACAACACAAAATGTGACAGAATGAATAGATAAAATATGGTCAACAAAATCAGCTCACCTCCTGCTATAGATTTGATGAAGAGATGACATTAACCAGCTACGGTCCTTTTCTTGGTGGCCTGCCTCAGAACTGGTATGCAAACTATCGGTTGTAGATCTGGTCTCACTTTTATCAACTAGAAAATTTATCCTCCTACTGGTTACCTGAAATAAGAGAATAGTGCTCCACATGTGTAAATTGTAATTATCATATTTAAGACAAGAAAATTGTTGAATTATCAAGTTTGGGAAGGGATGGTGGAACGGAGACAGAATAGAGACAAAAAACAACAGGTTATTAGGGTTGATATGGTGTACTGTGAAGTGATGTGAAATAGAATATTAGCTGTTGGATTCAGGAAAAAATCCAGATCCCTTGTGTAATGGGATTGAATCCCGACCTCCATAATTGAAGTTTATATCTTTCCTTTATTTTGAAATTAATGTTTTTCTTTTGTTTTCGCTCCTAATAGACCTCCTTGGCTGTTCTTGAGCTATTTATGTATTTGATTTCTGGCAGAATGAAAACAACAGCTGAATTATTTTCAAACACAATGGTTTTATTTATATGAAAACTAGAATCTTAATCTTAATCCTAATAAAACAAGAGAAATATTAACTTCCAAAAGACAAGGTTTAATCAATAAAAAATAGGATAAGATTCCTAACAATAAAAGCTTTCTAAACTACCATAAATTATCCAAATATATTCGGCATCATACTCTAGCTCTAAGATATTTCGTAGATATTCTAATAATAATCCAAAATTCATCATACATCTTTCGGTCTTTCCAACAGAAAAACATTAGTATAAAATTCCTCACTCATTTTATCTTTTTTGTAGGTCAACTCGTCCATCTCAGTAAGCTCACATAATCAAATTTTCCCAGGTGGCCACAAAACGCAAATATTAGAAAACTTAGTACACTAAGTCTAGCTGAAAATGAGCAGAGCACTAATTTTCAGGAGAAAACATAGTACATGTAAAATTCAATACGACTTTGTCAATGTTACAATAACTTTTAAATTAGGCCCATAAAACTTACTTGAAAGGTTCCTCGTATGACCTTAAGTGGTCGGACCATTGATGATGGTAGCTCAAGAACAATTCTTTCATCAAGTTCACTAGGAACATACCCAGGTGCAATGGGCGAAGAACTTTGGACAAGGTGTTCATCACTTGCAAGTTGAGTAGGACTGGACTCCTGAGATGCCTGAACAGTTTGTTCAGCTGCTTCAGAAAGTCTAGGCTGATTATCTCCTTCATATTCAATATGATCAACCCTAGAAACCGAGTCCTCAGTTTCCACTGGCTCTTCGTCTACATTGACTGCCTCAAGCGAGATTGCTTCCGCCGACAAAATTGGAGTGCTCGGCTCATTTTTCTCCTGAAAATAATCTTCATAATTGGCTGCAGAACCTAAATGGTCAGACCCTTGGTAATTCCTCCTCAAACATCTTCTCATCCTGGAGGAACTTTCCATTAAATCCAACTTCCAGAAAACCTACAAATTATAAAATAATAAGCATAATAAATGAACTCAAACATTTGTTATTTGATTAATTTTCAGTAGAATAGAGAGTAAAATCTGGTCAGAAAATACATCATCCAATTATGGCCTAAAAAGGGGAAAACAGAGCATCAAAATAGAAGAGCAGTCTTATTCTTTTGCAAAGTCAATGGCCACCATATAAATGTCAGGAACACAATACAAAAAGGCAGACCTTACTGTCTTAAATTTCTCTGATTATGTTCCATGAATTAAAACCAAACAACAGCAACACAATGCACATCTACCCGTAGTCAATTTCTCATTATAAGAATGTGTTTGGTAGCGAAAATGCAAATATCACAACATACTCGAAGTGGGCTGTATAAATTATCTGCAAATGGCCCCAAAAGACTTCTCATCTCTATTAACTGGTGAATAAGTTTGCGCCATGCACGGGCTCCAATACTGATTCGATGTCGATCAACTACATCTACATAAGCACGCCTGTCAATCTGGCAAACAAGAAACATTTAACATGCAGCTTTTCTATAAAATCTGTAACCCATATAAACAATTAGCAAACAAACCTCAGACCGTTGCATATTCCTTGCTAGGGCAAAACTGGCAACAAGAACTGCAATATATTTATACGAAAAAGCATTAAAATCTTTCCCATATACCGCCTTCGTATCAACTTGCTGCAAACATTCCATCCAAGCAACTCCCATTGCTTCAGACATATTCCATCTCTTAACCCGCTCCATATCACTAGCACTCCTTCGCTGTGCAGATGTAGCCATTGCAACAGCACTAAGACCTCTTCCAGAACCAACTTTTGCAAATCGCTCAAGATCACGAGCAGCTGCCAAAGCAGCAGCTTTTGCAGCAGCTTTGTCCTTTGGAAGAGGTGGTGCTTTATTAGGGACTTCCAAAGGTCTTTGAAAACTTGAAAATGTTTGAAGCCTAGTCTGTTTGCGTTCCAGCAGTGATGTATCACGCCTAAGATGGGAACTTGTTGCAGGAGCTTGACTTTCACCACCTGAAGCACCAGCCGCGACCATCGCCAATGCCATCGAAGCAGGTGGAGATGCAAAAGCAGCAGCCCAGGCAGGAGATATCATAGCAAGAGCAGCCTGAAAGAAATATAAATTATCAGATACACATCTAAGTCATGCTGGAAAGCAATCTCAATGAACACAAGATTATTGGTATAAAGAATCTCAGTTTTAGCATATTATCGTTGCAGTTACAAGTAAACAGTACCAAACACTGCCATATGGTTTTGTTTTCCTTCTCATTAGCAAACCTTTAAAAGTGAATATGAAGAAACTAATACAAAGAACTAAAACGAACCCTTCTTTTTATATGCACATTATATTCCATAGATGAAAATCCATGTATATCCATGTGTTTAAGTATGTATCAAAGTGTGTATTTATATACGTGCACAGCAAAGTACCTCAATTGGCAGGGAATCAGCCGCTAATGCTCGGTCATCAGCAATAAGAGGATTCAAACCATCACCAGTAGCAAGCTCATGAATGCCAGCCAAAAGGGGTCGCCATCTTCTTAAGACAGCAACAAAAGGCGGTAAAATAGCCTCAAGGTACTGTTTACGAAGAGGCTTTTGGTCTCTGCTAACGGCATGGTACACCTGGCCAGATGTTCTAGTATGGTAACTACAATGGTTGTACACAAAAATAGACAAACAACGCAAAGTGTACAGAACAATAAGAGAAATGAAAATGAACAAGCTGAAAATACAAACCTCGGAATAAAGCACGCAAGATGCTACCAAGACTCTTTGCCTCTTAGAATCAGAAATTGGCATGTTGAGCACAGGTGAGAGAACACTGTTCAAATTACAAAATACAAATAAATAAAAAAGACAAGATTGACCCATCTACAATAACAATGGTTGTTTCAAATGATAGACTTCTAAACAATTTTTCAAACAATGCAAATAAATAAAGAAAATTATGCAATTAACAATTTTCTATAACCTTATGTCTTAATAATAAATTTATTTCAAACTCCCAAGGGTAGTAAATGGTGAATGAATTTGATGTTGAAGTATGACCAAGAGGTCAATTGTATATTAATTTCTTGCATGCTGTGCATCACTGCATCGTATTCAACATATAAAGGTGTCACTTTGGTATGCTATTAAATCATTCATTTAAGTCATTAATATGATAAAGTCATTAGAATGGCTTTGTTACCACAAGCTATCAAGTATGATTTGATATTGCGATCCTATAGACATATTTAGAACTTTGTTCTTAAATGTTCTTATGAACAAGTTGAGCATGAGGAAAATGAAGAGCGAAAAACAAGTAAATGTCAATGTAGCTGGAAATTGTATAAAACAATGTTAGTGGTCCAATTTATCCAAGGGATCATTAACCATTCACCATGGATCAAGAAATGGACTATAAAATTTGAGATTAAAAGGATTGTTTTACCTCCACAAGAGTGCTGATCGTGGTTTTCTTCCTTCAGACACAGAATCGTCAAAACTTGTACTTCTCATCAGCATATGATCTTCTCCGTCATCATCTTCCCTCATTGATAGAAGAACCATTCGAAGCATGCACAAGAATGGCTGGTCACTATCTAACAGCTGATACAATGCAGCCATTCCTCCCATTCCGGTACCTGATCCTCCTCCTATACCAAGACCACCACCTAGTCCAGACTCATCTAGTAATAATGCTTGGAGCATTGCCACAGACTTCTTTACCAAAGGAAGCTCAACCCAATTGCCACTGGCATCTTTCTCCAATGCAGAATTCCAAAAATTCCATCCACTACCACCACCACCAAATGGAACTGCATTCTGTGGAAGGCCGACACCATACCATAAACGACTCCTATATTTCCAGCCATCAGCTAAATCCTTAACACAGGACCCATATGACACAAAAGCACAAGACACTGATTCATAGGGCTCAGCGGCTGCAGCAGCTGCAATCCTTTCCACCGCTGATGTAGGGATCTGACCACTTCCATCAGCCATTGAAGAAAGGACCTTAAAAAGATCTTGACAGTATGAGTTTAACCAATTTAGAAGTAAATGTCTAAAACAAAAATCGAATGAGGAAGAATACACAAATTAATAAGAATGTAAATCAAATGAACTGTATATGGAAAATACTGAAAAAACAAAAGCCTGGACATATTTTCTCAAATCTCAAGGACAAACACGAAAGTAAGAGATTAAAAGGAGACAAGAGAAAACGTTCAAAAAATAAAATAAAGGTATTTGGATAATAGGATAGAACGTGACCATCGCATGAATTTTAGAGGAATAACAGAAGCAGCATAGGAGATGTACAAATATAAAAACTACAAATACATATCTATTTATGACATTGCTTCATGCATCTCTAGTTTTAGATTCAGTATACATACATCTAGAGGGATTCCCCCCGAGTCACTCGATTCTGATCTACGATCATCCGTAACTTCTGTTGACTCCTCAATTGTCGACAATGAAGTAGAACGATTTTTTATTGGATACACAGTAGAAAGTGGTGACGGGGAAGCATCTGTAGCACGAGATGAAGAATGCTTGCTCTGTAACCGTAAATGATCTTCAACAAGCATGAGTATCACAATGGCATTCTCTACTAAAGCCACAGACAACTGGGCTGCATTCTCAGCCTCGGCCTTAGCATCTTTTGGTGACAAACCCTCAGCTGCAACACCAGCAGCAGCTGCAGCAATGATTTGAGTCTGCAGCAAGGAAAAGCTGCATGTAGACATTATTGCTGTTTTTTCTTCCACTATTCAACAAAAATGAGTATCAGATAATTTTCCTCCATTTTTTAATATAGGATTTTGATATCTCACTGTGCTTAGGCATAGGTTGAGGTATTTTATTTCCCGGGTGTATCAGAAAGAACAACATCATGCCATGGCATAGAGTGCATGAAAATTTTATAAGGAAAATCAATAAAGATAGAAAACAAGATGTACCTGAACCTGCAATTCTCTAGCAGCAAAGTCCAGCAAGCCACCTAAGAGTCTCCTTTTAAATACAGGTAACGATTCCTCACGTCTTCAAGACAGAAATGAAACCAGAATAGAATAGTTATATACATGACATGGAACCGGAGTTATAAACTGTAGCTGGAAACTTTCAATCAAGTAAAGAGACTAAGAGAGTACTGTGTTAGTATGAAAGAATTTATAAACTCTTCTCTTCCTCAAAATTCTTTATAAACTCTTCTCTTCCTCAAAATTCTTCATGATATTTACTACAAATCTAGAGTCTAGACACAGATCATAGCTCTAAATGGTATTCATTTCAGCATGTCTCAATCATAATTGTTCCTGTTTGGATCCCAGTCAATAAATGTGAAACATATATGATATACCCATGCAGCTTCTTCATATTTCCACATCAAGTATACAAGTGTAAGTAACTTTTGTTCAATTTAAGAACTTACCAGTTCAGTGTAGCAACTGTTGCGGCCGCTAAAGCAAAGAAAATAGCAGCCATAGCAGCGCTATTTGGTGGAATTGATAAAAAAACCAAAAACAACCCGGAAAAAGTTCATGCTAGGCATTTTGGGGAGGTATTTCAGGGTTTATGCTTCGGAAACATACTGAAAATGGTCTAGTTTGAGGAGGATGAGGAGGAAGTGATATAGAACTTTCATGTTTTTAGTAAGATTAGTTTCGAAAATAGAGACTTAAACCTCTTAGTTACCTTGACTTTTGTTGGTATTAGTATGTTTTGTTTAAGACACCTTTGACTTTTTAATGTTAATTATGAGTGCCATGTATATTTAGTATTTCTTATCATTTATATGTAAATAGTTATATTAAATAAACTTTACAAAATATTCAGCATAGAGGCCATCCCTCTATGCGCTATGCTGCAATAGCATTTTTGCTATCCGAGATTGACAGCAGATTTCAAACTCCATTGAAAGGTATAAGTCTTCTAAGGTTTCAAGTTTTTTCCTTAGCCACTGGAACATATGATGCTATAAGCAGTTTGTGCATCCTATAACAAATCATGCCCATAAAACATGAATAATTGCATTTATACATGAAAACCAGAACATGATAGCTTTAAAAAAATCATACTCCCTAAATAATTTGCCAAAATGGATGCCACTTCCAAATTTGTGATGATGTAATGTAACAAATAGTCTGTCAAGGATCAGCTTAACTAAAAGATTAAGTTGTTTTAGTAAAAACTCATGATTGGTTATTTATCTAGCAAACCCCTTCACTTGAGCCCATTGGACTTGAAAGCATGGACTGTGCACATACCCACCAATCCTTAAGCTAAAATTCAAATTATGGGAGCCGCAAAGATCAACCTTCTAATTACTCAGTCATAGAGACTCTATACCATGTCAAGGACCAACTCTACTAAAGGCTTAAGCAGTTAGGTAAGAGCATATAAATCGTTCGACATCCAACCGATGCTTTCATGCTAAAAAAATACAGTATAATGTTTAGTTAAGCAGCAGTAAAACAAAAAGGAACAGAATACTCAAATGACATAACAGGTAGAAGTGGAGAAGTAAATGCTCGAAGAGCTCATAATTGATGCATAAACTTACCTCAGTCTCTGTTCCCCAGTGCTAGATCCACCGACAATAGAAAGCCATTCAGCACAATGAATTGTTGCTTCAATATCCTGGATACAATAAGCGACATATAAATTACCCTCATGAAACCAAAATTCATGTAAACAGACAAATGCGAACAGAAGCTCATGGACACTCCATTGCTCAAAGCCAAGAGTTTCAGAGAACATTTAAAAGATTCTCTTTTAACATGTCAAGATGTATGTTATCAACACAACAACTCCATTACGATTTTCCCACATCATTGACTCCCAGCGTTCATTTTATTTTTGTTCAGAAGACAACATGGAAATACCTCCCTCCCCCCCCCCAAAAAAAACAAAAATACTCTATCTTCCTCTTCACTTAAAAAAAGAGTTTCCCGTTACCATGAAGGGACAATGAAAATGAAGAAAGCAGTCTTTGGTATATCTACAAGCAAATCAAAACTACTAAATAAAAAAATTTAAAAGATTTAAAATTTTTAGTGAAAGCTTGAAGCCAGGTTTAATGTTGGCTGTTTATCAGTTGCAATCTCAGCCAATGAAACAAAGATCTAATAAAGAAAATGATAGGAAACGGGAAAACTAACAATTACATGTGGAGGCTGTCAACAGCAACATCGTGAAAGAGCAAATGGGCAAGAATGGCAGTAAATGAACTAGGTTCAAAGAAATTAAAAATCCAAACAAATATCAACCTTCCATCCATCCTTTTGGCGCATTGAATGCTCTAGCATGATAATTAGGAAGTTGTGCACAAGGTCTTCTATGTCTCCAACACTTGTTGATTCAGACAATTTGTTTGGGCCCACCTGTCAAACAAAAGAACACAAGCAGCATAGTTCAGGAACTTTCCACAAGAAGCTGGCCTTAATTTATTGCGCGTGTGCATGTCTGTGACACAACCAAATCTAAGCAGAAAAGAGGAAAACTGGAAAAGGAGACAATAAACCTTTGGTTTTTACTCTTAATATATAATTACCTCATAGTTTGAAATCAGAACTTCCAAAATCCATTCAGGCCATTCTTCCATATTTGTCATGCTGCTTCTATTTTCAGGATGACTGCAAGCCAAAAATAGAAGATCCTGAAATCATACACAAACAAGTAGCTCAAAAACTAGGCGGTATAGAAAAAGATCCTAAATACAAACTGCATCCATTATTAGAAGTCTTACTTCCTCTGACATTTATATAGAAAACTTTTAATATGGTTGTGGCATATACATGGATATTCCATATATTAAGTGCGAACAAGAAAGGTACCTAAAGCCATAGAAGAACAGAACTTCTCTTGTAGTGCCAGAATAGTTGTCAATAGTGCACGATAGTGCCGCTATAGCAGTGTTGCACTGTGTGGCATACAGTGGCCACACTATTATTGGTTTGTCATTCCACCTTGAGGTAATGCGGCTTTCGCAGCCGCAATAGCAACTGAAATCGCAAGTTAGCACTAGACATCTGCGGGTGACCCATTAAACGGATCTATGATAGGCTCTAATACCATCTTAGAGTTCAGGTTAGGCCTAACTTTGCCTTAAAAGCTAGCTTCAGGTGAGGATTGCTCTACCCTATATAAGGACTTATTTGGCCATATCTCTAGTCAATGCGGGACCTTAACTGAGATTATAACAAGCAATCTTGTATATGCCTGTTTGTATTCCCATTTCAGAAGGATGATATATTTTACCTTCACAGTGACTATATGATAAGAACCTTTGGAGAACCACACCACAAAAGCTAGATGTTGTAATTGGACAGCTAAAGACCATATAAACCCCAGACCAAAATCCCATACTTCCAATGTGAGACTCAAGTCCCATGTCTTACAATTGGATTCTAATGCTATACAAACAGAGTCTGATTAGTTTTAGTTTGTACCAGCCTAGGTTATAAAAGGATCTCGGTGTCTCACCATTAATTTTCAGACCTTAAATAACAGCAAGCTTACGGTAAAAAAAATTATAAAACATAAATATGAAACAAGAAAGTCGAATACTTGAATTAAGCAGCACATCCATGAAGTCAGTTGAATTAAGAAGTTCAAATACATAAATCAAGCAATTGCAAAAAAATGTGATACTGAAAACACCAAATGAATCAAACAACATATACTTCCTCCGTTCCTTTTTATATGTCACTTCAATGTTTTAGCACAGGAATTCTAAAATAGAAATAATATTTTTATAATAATGAAATTGTTGTCGGGTTCTCTATAACATAATCATGAATTAGGTGAAGGTAGGGGTACAATTGATAAAATAATAATTAAGCTATCCTGAACTTTTAACGAAACAGATTAATAGGAAAATTTCACATATTGTCAAAAATGAAAGCTCATGAGCTAATACCTGTAGCGCTCTGCTCTGCAGTTGCCTGGGAGCAAATGGAAGGGAACGCAAAAGCACCAATAGAAGTTGTGAATGCTCAAAGCGATGACCAGAATCATAGAAGTTCAGACCATCCTCTGAAGAAGAGGCATTGATCTAAAATGAATAAAAAGGCAAAGTAAAAAGGAAAATGAGAACATCAGCTAATGGGGATAATATTTCCTTTTTAGCAACTTGGTCAACTAATCACATTTTTTCAAGGGATTTCCATTCCACAATACCTTTTCTAATTGAAACAAAAACTTTTAATCAATATCAAATAAAAAAACTTCCTCTATGACAAAAGATTGTTATGAGAAATTAATTCGTGAAATTTTTAATGGGAAATATCACAAGTTTTGTAATAAATTTTAGAATGCAGACATAAATCTGAAACAAGGCATAGCGTTTTGATTCAAATAACTCCAAACAGAGACATATAACAGGCCAATTTCTTCACACAGGTATATACAATATCCCGATATCTTGGAGCCATGTTTGGAGTGCAATAATCATGTAAAGATAAATAATTACACATACATCGAGTCTTAAGAATGACTGTAATAAAAATCAAGAATCAAGAGTAATTACTAGGCAAGGTTGCAGCTTGCTCAAATTTCATGGCAATATAAAGGTGATACAGAGACAATATCTGTAAATTTGGTCAATCAATAAATAAATGACACAAGCCAAGGCAGAAAAACTAAATTTTGTCTATTGCATTTACATGTATTAATTAACTGATTAATTGATAAATGTAAAATTTAATTGACACAAGTAACATGTTGGTAGACCAATACAAACAAGTTTTTTGCCTAATCCAGTAAAAAACGTGAACCATATTTTTCGCTCATATTTACGAATGCAAACACATTCACATTCTTGAATATTGTGGCAGATATGCTGACAATATTAAGAACAGCATATAAGCTTATAATGACCAAAATGAAGAATAGCTTTACACTAAATAAAGCATGCTAATGACAGTGAAGATAAAACTTCTGCAAAACAAAATAAAAAGAAAAGAAAAGACAATTGCCATTTGCGCAACAGTTTAGGGATAAATGCCACAGATATATTTTTCCATAGGTATAGGGAGGCAGGATATGCCAGAGAGTTAGTCATACCGAGGCAGCCAATAAAGCTGTGTAAACATTGTTAGTCATTAGCCTGTTGGGTGCTGCTTGAAAAGCCTTCTGTAAAGCATAAAGTAGAAGAGAAACCTTGTCTTCAAACATGGTACCACTATCACCCCTATCATGGAGTCCAACACTAAAAAGGTTGCTCGCTGTATCAGGACCAGTATGGGAACCCAATCTCAGTTGTCCTGAAGCTACTAAAGAACCTAAGAGACCTATGATCCCAACAACAATGCCATCACTTTTATCAACATTGTAAACATTTTTTCTAGCACTGTCAGCACTAATGGACAGGCTTATGCCTCCCAGGTTGTTGACAGAAGGAATTTCAGAGGTAAAAGTCATCCTGTCATTGCTAAAATCAGGAGAACTAGGATCCGGGCTATTGCCACTGTAAACAGACTGAGAACCTTGGTCATTGTCTTGTAAGATGGCTTCACTTTTCTCCTCTGATCCTTCATCATCCTGACTTCCTTCTGTGATTTCATTTTTACCATCAATCACAGTTGTTTTAAGTTCAGGATTGTTTGACAACGATTCCAGGACACTACTATCTCCCGCTTTAGCCTCCCTCTGGAGCAGAACAAGAAGAGTTTCTACCCCACCACATGCTAGAAATTCTTCTGCAAATGTGTGAGCTCTAGATGAATTTGGTTGGACAACCAACCTGTAGAAGAGATGCAACACCCTAGCAACCTGAAAAAATGAAGTTAGTAATTAATTCGTACGATTTTGTTAGGATAAATGGTAAATTTAAAATCAAACCAAAGCATTATTACTTCATGTTAAAATTTTCGAACATCAAAACCACTTTACATGAGACCACTGGTAGCCAGAACATGCAGACTACTTGCATTCAATATACAGCAATCTAACACAACCTATGACGCACTGATACTTGAATTCTCTTCACCTTTGGATCATCATTTCTGTTCCTCTCTATTCTCTCCAGCCATTCTTTCCTCTCTGTACATTATTTTCCTTAAGCTTTCATGCTTTCGGTGAATTTTATTTCATAAATTATGTTTCTAATTTGTTGTTCATGATATATGATTTTAGTTTTTATTATGTGTTATACCTAGCAGTTTTCTTAGCCTATTTTTTGTGTGTGTATGAACGGGTGAGCTATAACCTCGAGAATTCCACCATAGGATGCAACACTGTCCACCCAATTATTACAGTAGAATTTGCCTTGCTGACATGAACTGCCATAACATAGCCAGTTCACAAGACAGCAACCTTACAATGGCACACATGAGAATTGCACAGGAAAGATATTAGAGTATACTATATAATCTGATATAGTTACTGTTAGTAGAAGTTACTGTTAGTAACTACTTGTAATTAGTTAAGTCCTAGCTGTCATGTTAGTTAGCTTAGATGTCAAGTAACAGAATTAGTTAGAGGTTGTTAGCTTGTTCTACACACTTTGTAATCTCTATAAATACTGAGATCCTCTCTTGTACTGATTAGCTTTTCAATCAATGAAGTTCAGTTTATCAATTTAGGGTTTTCAACAAAAGAGTATCGAGCTAACTAATTGGTAACCATTTTTTATTGCAAAACAAAAACTAAACAACAAGGATTTTTCATATTATAATTAGTTTAACTGAAGAGATGTAATATATAGATTACAAGGATAAGCAATCCCCAAAAAAAAAAGAATATTAACAATTACAAAAGAACCCTGTTCAAACAAGAAATACACTGAAAAACTAGGTTTCTTAAAAATGATTTAATAGAAACATCAATTGATAACATCAAACAAGTTATCATGCAATTGGGGAGCCATCTAAGAACTATAAAAAATTATACCTGGAAATTTATCACAAGACAAATGCATTTGATAATGTTATTATATTAGCAGTCTACCTAGCAAAGCCTTCTTATTACCCCCTTGCAAAAATAAACCAATCAATGTCACTACTTCACCTGATTAGGTTGTGGACAGTCAACCATGAATCCAAGTAAACACCGGACATCATGTGATGCCAATGAAGGAGGTGCTGCCACTATTAAAAGTTCAACTACCACCAAGAGCTCGTCCACCAAAGCATTGATTTCACCCACAGGACGTGTTGCCCCAGACAGAGAGAAAGTATTCACAGAGTCAATTTCAGGAACAGTCCAATAACATCTTCTGCAGCCATCAAGAAGCATTTGAATGGCATTGGCATCTCGCATCACTGTTGACTCAGTGAAAACCATGTCCGCAAGTGATGATAGAAGCTTCTTTTGTATGCCATAACTACACAAACTCCAAATTTTTAAATCTAGAAGCAGTGTAGTGAAGAGCTGCACTTTAAGTTTATGGTTGATCTTCTGAGATTGACAAAGGGAGACGACAGCAGCAACAAGTTCCTCATCTCTTACACCATCATACTTTCTAACATCAAGCGAGGATAGAGTTTGAAGTAGATAATTCAAAATTTTTGAAAGAACTTCAGGCCCTCTACCACGAGACAATTCTTCATTGTTCCTCGGATGTTGAATAGCCATGGATATAATTCTAAATATTGGGGCAGCAAGAGATGTGGTGGCTGAAGACAGGGTAAAATTCCCATGTTGTGGTTCCAGAGTATCTTCGTGTACACTGTTTATAGTCAGGGGAAGCAAAGACAAGGGACCACCATAGGCCAATGCCCACAAAGCATCCACAGGTCGCATTCGTGTAGCAACATGGACTTGCCCAAGAACCTCAGCGGGACGTCGAAGAATTCCTATATTATGATAAGGGAAACATAAGAAGACTAGACATTCATGCAGAAAATTACTCGTACCTTGATGCATAAGACGAAACTTTATATAGCTTTGGCAGTCAATATAGGTAATTGCTTAATAAATTTAAGGAGTCATATTTCAAATACAGAAATGTTACCCACAAAAATAAAATAAAAAATCTGTGATCTAACATATGGTTGGTTATGCCATAATTAGACAGTGGTAAGTGGTAATAGCTATCATTGATCACAGGAATCAGTCTATTATAGAGAACTAAGAGAAGTAAAGAAACAATAGAGGAATACTACATAGAAGTTACCTGTTCAGATTATCTATTTGTGTTAAGTGAGAGAGAAAGAATGCAACTAAATAACATGATATCCTCACAACTTAGTGAGTCAACAATAAGTCTATTCCTTAATGATTGGCATTCCATCTACACTCGCTCTCAATCAATGTTCATTGTAATTTTTTTTTGTAAACAAGAATGAAGCTTTATGTGCATAGATAGATGAGCTTAATGCAAGTCTTTAACTGTTCTGTTTGTGATCCCTCATATTCACACAGTTTTGGAGTTATATAGTTGTATAACTAAAGGAAAGAAAGTAAGACAAAAAAATTCACTACTTTGGAAAGAACAGCCGTTATTTTGCTTCAGAATATAAATCATCTATCATATAAATCTATAAACTAACCTTCCAGAGACTATTTATCAGATACCAGGGCCTTTCTGTATGAAAATCAATGTGCATTTATGCAGTGCAAAGATGTCCATATATTATCATAAGAAAACTATTGATAGAAATTATCAAACCTGAAGCACCAGAAGGTGAAGCATCTGGACAGAAACGCCCACTAAGCAAACTAGGATGATAGAGCAGGTGAAAGCAACCTCCAATTTCTGCATCCAAAAGCACACTTTCCTCTGCTTTACTCTGCACATAGGCATTTGTTGCTAGCCATGGTAGCCCAGCTGCATTACCAAAAGAAGGAACTATATCCCCTCCTCTAGAAGCCAGGTGTGCCATTCTTTCTGGGCCAATTGGTTCCTTGAAGATGTAGACAGGGCCCATCTCAGCAAACAGAGGGCATTGACGACGACGGCGTTGCAAACCAGCCATAGTAGGAGGAGGATTAGTTCCTATGCAGCAAAAGGCAAGGGGTTTGGAAATTCGAGGGAACTCAAAAGGACGACCTTCATATAAAGAACCATCTACATACAACCTGACTTCACTTTCTGTTTTCCCAAGAATTCCATGCTTGCTTATATGTTCCAGACCAATGAAGTACCAGCATTGTGGTTTGAAAGCATATGTAAAATGCAAAGAAGACTTTTTCCCCTTCCCACTGGCAGTTTCAACAACCAAAAATTGGGCGTGAAAATAAGCCTCTATACCCTGATTATCACTAGATAAAAAACTAAATAGCCGTGGCATGTGTGCCGTACCTTCACCAGCAAGCGCACTAGCTGCAGCAGCAGCTGACATAGCTGATGATTTACCTGACCTAGCCGCTGCAGCTGCAGCAATTGCGGCAGCAACTGTAGCTGTATTCAATGTGTCTGCAAATGATTCAATGTAGATCCATGTTGCAAAAGCATAACCGTTGATAAATGGCCAACGGCTCTCACCTGAACCAAGCAAACCAGAACTTTCACCATCAAACTCAAAGGTGCAAGCTGGTCCTCTTGACTCCTTTCCACTTATTGCTTCCTCCAATGCTAGAGTTAATCGTGGAGCCCAAATTGTGGTAAGTGTTTTATTAATGACTTGCAACCATCTAAAGAGATCATCAACACTAAGAGAATGGCCACCTAAGTATTGTATGCAGTGACACAAAGGAGTTCCATCCCACCTCATTTGCCCATTCAAGCCAACATCAACTGTAAAAATCTTTTCTGCTGTTCTCAACAACACTCCTAACAGACCAGCAATTGAGCACATGGCTCTATTTCTAGTGCAAGCCCTTAATATGGCAAGTAGTCCCCTAACCATCCTTGTCCTTGGGGACATGACATCATCAGTATCACCAATGTAAGGAAGCCAAGGAATAATCTCACCTGCCACAATAGCAGCCCGGGAATTCAGCATTACACTAGGAGGATTATCTTCGTCCTCCTCAAAACTTTCAACACCACCCATTGTTGCAAGGAGTGAATCTACTATTATGAAAGGCATGCTATCCATTTCTTCACCACTCTCGAAAACTTCTACACCACTTGCAATATTCTTCAGCTTATCCATACCTTCAGGTTTCCCCATAATCGCAGAATCAACTAAATGTAGTAATTCTGGAGACACGTTCGGTTTTGCATGTTTTTGCCTGGGCTTTGGTGGAGAATTAACATTGGAATATCCAGGAGAATCAAAACTAATTGATGGGGTAAACTGGTTGTTTGTATGACCAAACTGCCCCTCTGACTCAGGGCTATAAGAAAGATTATCAAGATGTAAGTCAGCAACCAGGGAAGAATCATACTCTGGTGAGTACGACCCAGATGAATATCGAGAATCCTCTACACTTCCACCAGAGGGATGTTGTATAATATCAGAACCTGATGATCTGTTTGCATCCTCAAACTCATTATTCTTGTCTTGATCTTTCAAAGATACTTGCTCAAACTGGTCCTCATCCATAACAGTATCTGCAGAATCAATACCTTGCTCTTGCAAGTGTACCCTATCATCTACATTTTCAATCTCAAAACTGCTGCTAGCATTTATATTTTCCTGATGCGGACTCTCAACAAACTGTTTTACACCACTGTCTACTGCTACATGAGTATCTAATTCGTTACCAGATATTTTGATCTCTTTTGGTTCCTCCTCCTCTTCCATTATGCTATTTCTGAAGAAACTAACAAATAGTCATTCAAATTGTGAAAGCCCAATCCACCTGCAATAGAAAATGGTATCAAGAGACAAGAATTAAGCACACACACCAATCAGAAAGAAATAATAAAGAGTTTCAATATGTGTCTATACTTGATGCACACTAAATAAACCTAAAGAAATAACTAAGGGGATAACTCCGATGCCCAATATTTGTTATCTAACAAGTAACAACCGGTAAGTGCTGGACAATGACGACTCATCAAAGACTCCGGTACAAAAGGGTCCACTGCACCAACTCAAAGTAACAATGACAAGCTTCAGTATGACTATTGACTAAACTAGCTCAAACAAGAAGAAATCATTATACAGCTAGAAGAAATCTTCATGTATACAAAAGTCTACAATGCTCTAGTAGAAGAAATCTTCATGTATACGAAAGTCTACAGTGCACTAGTAGAAGAAATCTTCATGTATACGAAAGTCCACAGTGCACAACTTGAAGTTCACTGCGTTTGATTTGGTAACAAGTTCACGAGAACTAGAGTGCACAACTTGAACCTCAAAAGTAACTAAAAATCTACCAAATCAAGAATCTAAACTCTCACATTCAATTCCAAGTGCGTTCTTAAGGAATAACAGCATCTATTAGCGAGAAACGCAGAAACACAAGTCCACGGATCTTGCTCGAATGGCAAAACGACTCGGATCGCCTCACATTTCCGAGAACAGATCACGAAACAGCAGATCTCTACAGATCATTGCGTACATTCGCACAAGACTCGATCGGATTCAGAAAAATTGAAAATGCACGGATCGTAACGAAACCGCCATTGCCGCTTTGGAAACACGTCAAATGGAAAGAGAGAGATTCAGTTCAGCGTACCTTCCAGAAGGTTGCGGAGCTCGGAGTGCCGCCGTTCGGGTTCCGATCGTGAGGTTCCGATCGATGATTCGATGGAAATGAGAGAGAAAGTGTGCAGAGAGAAAGAGGAGAGAGAGAGAATCGGAAATGGAGAAGAAGATGGTGAATTGAGCGCGAGAGAGAAAGAGAAGTGAAGAGAAGAGAAGAGTGGTTGGTGTTGTCGTGTTGGTAGCTTGAAGCTATGTCTGCTCTTTGCTTCTTACAATCAGTTAATTCTGAATTGTGATGAAATGTTTGGGTTGGACTTTGAAGATTTGGTTTGATCAATTGAAAACAATTTTTTACACAGTCAAATATGGTAGTTTTCCAATTAAAGCTAGAAGAAGTTATAAATGAAATTATACATTAAAAAAGAAGTTAACTTGTAGATAATTAAAACCAAACTTTAATGTGTTGTAATTGCTGATTTTGACATGAATGTTATATCATCACAAGGCCGTGTGACGAGGGTGTCGTTTTCGGTTCAAGCTCACGAGTGGATGTATCGTTTTCGCACGCAAAGAATCGCACGATCTTTAGGTGCAACTTTTAGTGGCTACCTTGGGTGGGAAGAACAACATGCTTGTTGGTATCTTTCGTACATGAGTGTGGGTTGATGTCACGATGTCGCTTCTTAGGGGCAAAGTTATGGCCGAGGAAGGCGTTTCATCTTTTCAAGTAACTTTCAAATATGAGAAACTTTATAAGTTTTGCTTCTGTTGTGGGATGCTAGATCATAACCTGAGCGAGTGCGTTGTCGCCATCCCTCAACCTAAATCTGAGTTGGAGCATGAGGTGTGGTTGCACGTCGTTGAGGTTCGGCATGATGGGTTCATATTGCGTGGAGGTCGCGTGTCTAGTTTTGCATGGGGGCAACCGAGAAGTGTTGATGATGGTCGTCGCCATTCTCTTGGAGGCATGGCCAACCTACAACAAGGAGGTACGAGGTGTAGAACAGTCAAGAGGGAAGGAAGACCCAAAACTTTGCAGGGCGGGGATCTTGTAATCTTTGGTAAAAAAAAGTTTTGGCAATCTTGTGAGAGCTTTTTTCTGATATTGTAGGTATCATGTCATTTCTTTCTTTCCATTTGTGTTTTCTTTTCACCTTACTAAGAGAGAAATTATTCTTTGAAACTAAAGCCTACTTAGCTTTGCTCAAAATACTCACAGAAAGTTAGTCACTGCTGTTGATTTTTCTTGCAGTTAGTTAGTCACTGCTGATTTTTTCCCCAATGATTTAGCATCTCACTTATTCATTGTTATCAATGTATCTTTGTCGCTTGCTGCAGAAATCTTCTAAGTGAAGCCTGGGCCCCTAAATTAGCAAACTAGCAAAGAACATGAGCAACTTGAAGTCATGCCTCTTCTAGAAAAATCTATGGATACTGAAAGACTAGGACCTGGAAATTAGTTTTTCAAATCAAGAGAAGGTGGAAAAGGAGGCCAGATTGTGGACAAAGTTGAAATTGCAGTTCAAATTACACACAACCAAACTGGTGTCACTATTCACTGAACAAGTTATTTTTCCTCTTTTCACACTTATTTAATATGTGAACCCATCTTCCATGTTTCTGAGGCTTCTTTGGAACATAATATAGTTGGAGACAATTTATATTTTATACGTTAGAAACATATTTTAGTCTCATGTTAAGTAGATCCAAGATTCAAACTTAACTCACAAAGTGTTTCTTCTTTAGGAATTATTATCCCCACTTAACTCTTCCTAGAATCAGAACCTGAAATACTCATTTAAGAAATCTTAATCCTGATATTAGTATACAATTGAGAGGCATTTATTTCATAGTTTCTTAAATCCTCACAGATTAACACTATGGATTTTACTGCGACAAATTCACACCAAACTCATGCAAATGAGAATTGAAGTGCATGGTTAAAATGCATTATGTTAAAGATTCCCATGGTAATGATTTTGATGATTGGTGTTGGCCTGATCATCCTCCTAACTTGACACTTTGAACCCAGAGATTAGATCCTGGTGGTATGCTATGTTTTATTTTTGGAGTTCTGTTGGTTCCACTCCTCTTTCCAAATGGAATGTGCCTTTCGTCTTCAATGGTCTTGAGGTTCGTTAATTTTTTCAAGGTTTATTTATTTATTTATTCTTGTGGTTTTTATCATGTTTTTGGAATTGGAATCTTCGTTTGCAAAGTTTTCAAAGCTGACACTTGCATCTCATGCATTTGGGTTAGGGAAAAGGGAAATAAATGATGTGCTTTGTAAGGAACTCATTATCACCAGCATCCATTTCCATGATAATGATTGATGATATGCATGCAGACCTTATGACCCAAGCATTTATCGTATATGCTGGAGAAATCATTAGGATAATTAACAATTTATCCACATGGTGACTCTAATCATCAATGACCTCATAATTTAGGATTATCTATGACACAAATGTTTCCTCAAAGCACTATGTCCAGCAGAAAATAAAATACATGTTGAAAATTAATAGAGGCCAGTATCATCCCACCTATAGGTTTCACACTTAGTGGTTCTGGACTTGTGGTCCCAGAGGCTAGAGTAGTAGCTTACTAGCTTGGTTGTTGTACTTGTGCCAAGTTGGACTTGAAAAGAAGGAGGATGGGAGTGTGATGAAAAATAACAAAACACTCATGAGTGAAGATTCAACTAATGTAAGAAGATTTTGGAATTTGGCAGCTTCCTAAGAAACCGTCGTGGTATTTACTTATTGCAGGTCCATGTCTCGAGTTGTTTGCTTTGGCATCTGAAATCTTTGTATTTAGTCAGTTTTGGAGAACTCTAGAGGTAGCTACTAGAGTGATGTGTTTAGTCTTTAACTTTGTAATTGTCTTTGATTTACTCGGAAGTTTCTCATTACTAAAGTGTGCCTAATTGCAGGTACTTGCCTAAAGTTGGTTTGGTATGGACTTTGCAGGCCATTGCTTAGTGGTAATATCATCTATTAGGATATTATCATGATTGTGTTGATTTTTTAAAAAATCATAAAATTGAGAACAACTTTCATTCAGGTGCTATTTGGTATTGGTGATTTAAATTGTAACTCAGTCATGATTTTGACTTGGAGTCTTGGACATACAATTCCTATATACAGGTTGTAGGAAATATATGTTAAAGATTTTATTTTAGTTAATTTTACCTTAGGAATGCTAACCACTGATCCTAAATTTAAGTTGGTTCTACTATTTATATTTTTGAAATATTTTCTATCTAAAGATACAAAACTACAGTTGAGAACTGTTTAGTACGGTAGTACCTAACTATTTTTCTGTTGCTCCCACGTTTTCTGTTCCCATTTCCCCCTTCGATGACCCATTTTTCCCCTTCATGACCTAATTGCCTGTTACTTTTTCCATTTTCCCCCTTCGATGGCCTAATCGATGATGTTTGTGTTGAAGGAGTACAGTGTGTTGCAATCGTTTTCCTCTTCAAGTTTCGTACTTCGGATGATCTCACCGTCTGCGTTGGAGAAGGTTTGGTGGAAGGTGAAGACTGTGGGTTTCGGTTTGATTTCGCCAGAGATCGTCATATTTGGCAGGCTCTCTCACTATATATTCTCTGATGTTTGGGAGCAGTTGATGAAAATCGTAGTTGTTGCAATTTCGACGAAGGAGAAGCCAGTTTCTTTGATTACTCATTCCAGTGATTGTGATTGATGCATGATTTCGTGATTGAAATTTTTCGCCAATGTTAAGCATTTCATAAGTGAGGTCAATTTCGTGTCAGGTCACAAAGAGCTGGATTAGGGTTAGGTTGTTCAAGGAGATTGGGGAAGTACCTACCATCTGTCGTCACAATGAGAGCACGATCAGAAAGGGGTGCTGTTTTTGGTATTATTTTGGATGATTAGTGATGCAGAATTTCGCCACCATGTCATGTACTTCTCCAATCGATTTTCGTAGTGCTTGAAATTTCATCACAGAGGTGTATATCTTTTCAAATATAATTCCACTATTATTATTTAATATAGGTATTTTGTGAATATTTAATGTAGGAAGTTGAATAGTTTTTGACAATACAATTGTTTTACTTAAGTTTTCAATCTTATTAGTTAATATATTTATTACAAAGATAATTTGTTATTACTTAATGCATTATAATACTTGCAATCTTTACTAATGTATTTAATGTAATGGTTCAAGTGTGCTTTACTTATATATACTAGAAATTAAACCCGTGCGTTGCACGGGTTTGTTTTTAATTATATTTTTTTATTGTCAGATTTTATAGATTATAATTTTTTATAAAGAAAGACATTAAATAGAAAAAGAGTCATTACATTACATGTTATTTCCTTCACTGCTGTCTTAATTTATTATTTTATTTTATAATTATTTATTTAATGGCCTTTAAAGATTGTAATTTTATTAAGTTTTTAGAGTTGCTACACGATTGCATATATGGGTTGCCTAAACGACCCATGAGAAAGTTTGTTCATTTCTTTCGATTGCATATATGGGTTGCCTAAAGAGTCATTACATTACATGTTATTTCCTTCGATTTTTTTGTTCATTTCTTCTTCGTCGCTTAAAATTGCTTTGCCTTATTAGCTTTTGTAATGTGATCTTCAAAATTATAACAAAAACAATGGCTTATAGGCTAAAATTGATTTTACCTAAGATTATTAGGCTGAAGTTTTTAGCTAAACCGTGAGCTAGGCCTTCCTTCTCAATTTATTTTTCATGTACATTTTCATATACTTTTTTTACTAGTTTTTAGTGTTTTATTATCAAGAGGGTTACTCAACGACACTTATAAGATGTGGATCTAGGGTCCCAAAGGGCAATTCCGTAATGCACAAAGATAATAAACTAACGCACAAGCGTGCACACTCAAATAGACACTCAAGTTGATAGATCCAACTATAGTACATGATGTAAAAATCCTAAACCACCAAAACTCAACAAAGAACCAACTGACAATTTGAGCGGAAATGAGCTTGTATTTTTTTCCTTTTTATGCTGCGCTCCAAAATAAAACAACTTAATCGACTCTTGTTAGGCTGTTAGTTGTGCAACAATCTGCGAAGCCAATAGGGTGGCTTCACCGGCACCATGGTGAGGTCAAAACAAAATCGTTGGGAATCTAGAGAGAGAGAGAGAGAGAGAGAGAGAGAGAGAGAGAGAGAGAGAGAGAGAGAGAGAGAGAGAGAGAATGTTGCCTTTTTTACAACCCAAAATAAGTATAAAAAAACTGAGAAAGGAAATGAAAGCGACAGTAGTGGAAGTGAACACAATGGAGGACACAATGAGCTTGGCCACAACAACGAAGGAAAAAGAGGAGGTTGAGTTGATAATTGGGCGTAGGAGGTAGCAGGTGGGGCGATAGGCACAACGAAGTCGATAATGGTAAGGTGGGGCGATAGGGCACAACGAAGTCGACAATGGTAAAGTGGCAATGAGGCGGTGGCAGAACAATGATGAAGCAACAGTAGACAGGGTGGTTGGAAGGTGGTGTCGTGACAGAGATATGGACACCAATGATGGCCAAGACATGGAACGATGGAGAAGAAACCACACTAAAGTGAAATAAAAACCCCACTTATTTAGGTAACAAATCCACATAATGTGAAGAAAATTTCACCTATTATTGGAGAAACATCTACCACACAAAGGAAATTGACTCCTTGAGGTAGCGAGTTTTTGTTTACATGACTTATATGGCAAGATGAACCTAGATAATATTAATCAGACTCTGTTGGTTGTTATCTCAAAATTTTAAAAAATCATTGTTTGTGTCCCAGAAATCTTTCAGAATATGATTTTGAATTATCAACTTCGATTTTTTTGTTCATTTCTTCTTTGTCGCTTAAAATTGCTTTGCCTTATTAGCTTTTGTAATGTGATCTTCAAAATTATAACAAAAACAATGGCTTATAGGCTAAAATTGATTTTACCTAAGATTATTAGGCTGAAGTTTTTAGCTAAACCGTGAGCTAGGCCTTCCTTCTCAATTTATTTTTCATGTACATTTTCATATACGTTTTTTACTAGTTTTTAGTGTTTTATTATCAAGAGGGTTACTCAACGACACTTATAAGATGTGGATCTAGTGTCCCAAAGGGCAATTCCGTAATGCACAAAGACAATAAACTAACGCACAAGCGTGCACACTCAAATAGACACTCAAGTTGATAGATCCAACTATAGTACATGATGTAAAAATCCTAACCCACCAAAACTCAACAAAGAACCAACTGACAATTTGAGCGGAAATGAGCTTGTATTTTTTTCCTTTTTATGCTGCGCTCCAAAATAAAACAACTTAATCGACTCTTGTTAGGCTGTTAGTTGTGCAACAATCTGCGAAGCCAATGGGGCGGCTTCATCGGCACCATGGTGAGGTCAAAACGAAATCGTTGGGAATCGAGATATATATATATATATATATATATATATATATATATATATAGAGAGAGAGAGAGAGAGAGAGAGAGAGATAGAGAGAGAGAGAGAGAGAGAGAGAGAGAGAGAGAGAGAGAGAGAGAGAGAGAGAGAGAGAGAGAGAGAATGTTGCCTTTTTTACAACCCAAAATAAGTATAAAAAAACTGAGAAATGAAATGAAAGCGACAGTAGTGGAAGTGAAGACAATGAGCTTGGCCACAACAACGAAGGAAAAAGAGGAGGTTGAGTTGATAATTGGGCGTAGGAGGTAGCAGAAATATATTATTATTTTATTTTTGGTCAAATATTTTATTATATTCTATACAATTTAATAATAATTTATATTATTTTATTATATTCTATACAATTTAAATATTTGATCTCTACTTTCCAAAAAAAAAAAAAAATAACAAATTTGATCTCTTGGGTTATGGGCTTAATTTGGGTTGATTTCTTGAAGGTCCAAGACAAACCAACCTTCCACAACACGAGAACGCATATTTGAAAGCCGCGATTCGTAGGTTCTTCTGAGAAAATTCAAAAATACTGAGAGCTTCTTCACCTTGGCGTGTCTCTGTTCTGTTGATTCTGAGTGCTGCAAGAAACACAAACAAGATAGACAGAGTTACGTTTGATCAATCATCAGAGAGATAGATGCCACAAGGTGATGGAAAAAATGCTTTCTCATTTTCATTCTGTTGTTTTTTTATTTTTCTTTCTTTTATTTGTTTTTGCATCTCATTGGTTGATGAATTCTGGAGCACCCCATTAACGTTTAAGCTTCAAAAATCGATTCTTTTACGGGATTTTTCAATCTTTATGCGATTGTCAATGATGGGTCTGGTGCATAAGAGAGTAAATTTGTTTGGTTCAAGATTCAGTGCTCTTCCTTCTTGTGATCATGAGGAAAATCCATTTCATTTCAATGTATAGCCAAACTTGCATTGGTTTGTATTGTTGCACTCAATTCAACAGTGTTATTTGTGTTATTTCTGTTATCTTCAGCTACCAATTCTCTTGATGGTCACTGTTATTATCATAAACAATTCTCTCAGTGATTGTGTGTTTTTTTTCTTTCTTCTTTTCTTTGAAATTTTTGAATGAGGGAAGGAGGGAGCGATTCTTGATCAGTACTAAAAACCATGAAACTTCTGATCTGAGACTTTTTTTTTTCTTATTGAGTCCTGTCTCCTGTGTGCTAAAGATTGTAACTCTGTTGATGCTGGTGATATAAAAACTGAACTTCATAAGAAATAGCTCACTATTCATTTGATTCCTGACAAACACTTTATGTTCATCCATATTTGTGAGGTATAATGATTCTGTAGCAAGAATGAATCTTCTTTCATTCGTGATTCATGTAGGTATAATGCTCTCTTTTGTTTGGTAAACGTGCTTCCTTTGTCTCAATGGTCTAAAATCTAAAGCCTTTCTCAGGGATTAAAAACTCTCCACCAATGATTTAGTGTGTGTTTGGATATGAGTTGAGTGTAAAGTGAATAGACTTTCATCTCAATTGATATCGAAAGACACACCAACTCTGTTTGGATTTCCATTGGGTGAATGTGAAAGCACATTCTCTCAATCCAACAAGTGCATTCTGTTGGGTGAATGTGCATTGGGGATTGTGATCCTGATTTACGGTACCAAATGTTGTTTTGAGTTGAGAAGAATTACGTTCACTTTTTATCATGAAGTGCGTGCTAACGTCTATTTGTATGTGTTCTAATGGATCTCCAAACATAGCCTTAATGTTTTCTTGATCTGTGCATGTGTGTATATATGAACATGTGATGATTGGTTTTCTGATATGTTGCATTGATGTGAATATAGATACGTTGTGCTTGGTAGATGTGAGTTACTGTTACATATTTTTGACAAATTCTGGGCATGGTACAGGCACATGGTCTTGAACTGCATATGATATTGATAAGACTACGATCATTGTTGAAATCCCTGGGTGATGATGGCTAGTTCTGGTCCTTCAAGTGCAGAAGGAAAGTCAGTGGCAGTGGATGCTGCTGTTACGAGGAAGCCTCGGATTCTACTAGCTGCTTGTGGAAGTACTGCTGCTGTAAAATTTCCAATTCTTTGTCACACTTTTTCAGATTGGGCAGAAGTAAGAGCAGTTGTCACAACTACAGCTTCACGTTTCATTGATAAAAACACAATTCCAAACAATGTGGTGGCATTTTGTGATGAGCATGAATGGATTTGTTGGAACAAAATAGGGGACAATTTGCTTCACATTGAGCTTTCTACATGGGCTGATATCATGGTCATTGCTCCATTATCAGCAAATACTCTTGCCAAGGTAATCAAAGTGATCAAAGTTGACAGATTTTGATTCTTTCTCTCTGCATTGCCCCATGATAAAAATGTTACTGGGCATTAGGCTTGTCTAAGATTTGCATGTTATACAATTCAAGTGAAAGTAATTCTTGTATTGCAGGAGCATAGTTATTATTTCTTAAATACAGTAATAATATACAACCAATCAAAAAATGAACATAATTTTAAAATAACTCAAGTAAAAGTTTAATTTCCTTTCTATTGTTTTTTAAATGTATCTTTGAAATTTTGATTGGTGATACTTATTGGCCCTATGCTATGCTCAAGCAAGAATTGTTAAAGGGATGAATCCACCATGCTACATATGTTCCTATTCTATCATATGTAATGTTCAGTTTTCATGTTTACACTTGAATTGGGAAAATTTACGCTCCTCGAGGAGCACATACTCTTTTATTTAAAAAATGATGACACATGACCATGTATGGTAACTATGGTTAGTTATTCATAGAAAAAACTGTTACTTCTTACAGCATGTTTGGATCATTTTTTTTTCTTCAGAATCAAATCTGCAATCCAGAAGCTACCCATAGAAGCTTCTCCGTATAATTGATTCCGGATATAGAATCAACTGTAAAAGTATTTCCAAACATGCACTTAATACTGCTTTTTTCGAAGAGTGTACTGAATGTTCAGTACTTCCAGAGGACTGAAATTTTGATCATTGAATAGGGGCTATGTGCAGGTTACTATTTTAAGCACATAAGCAGTTGAGAATGGTCATTTTCTTCTATTTCTTATGGAGTATACATGATGTTGCAGATTGCAGGCGGGCTGTGTGACAATCTACTAACATGCATTGTTAGAGCATGGGACTATAGCAAGCCAATGTTTGTTGCACCATCCATGAACAAGTTCATGTGGAGAAACCCTTTCACAGAGAAGCATTTCATGTGCATTGAAGAGCTTGGCGTTTCTCTCATCCCGCCGGTTACGACGAGATCAGCTTCCGGGGATCATGACACTGGTGCAATGGCTGATCCTACCACCATTTACTCAACTGTGAGATTCTTCTTTGAGAGGCAGATTCTGAAAAAGAAACCCGGTATGGTTTAGCAATGTTGACAATTATGTGAAAGAAAATGCCTTGGCCTCTAAGAGTGTTCCTTGTGCCCCTGGTTATAGCATGTTTGGATTAGCTTCTTTTTACTCCAAGTCAACTCTTATAGAAGCTTCTAGTCAAAATTGATTATGCCTTTAGTTGAAGAAGGATTTCAAAACATGCTCTTAGTTGTAGTTGTAGATCAATGTGCATTCTCTTAAGCTCTCTCACACACATTGAAATGTGTTCAGGCGACATCATTAGGTATGAAATAGTATCATACATAAGATTGTTTCAAGGTCGATAGAATGACCTCAAAATACACATACCATTTTTGCAGTTATATGAGTCAGGAATTACTTAGCGGAAGCCGGTTTTGGGGGTATCTTTTTAACTAATCTTGTGAGATGAGTATGTTAAATGCGGAATGCAAACTGAGTTTAACAGTTCCACTGCATTGCATTTATCACATGCTATGATTCTGATCAATCAGACAATAAGCTAGTTGTTAATTTGTGAATGTAATGATGGCAGTGGATACAGGATGACACCATGTTACAAATAGCTTGTTTTGGATGAACTTATTTTTCTCCAAGAATCAACCCTGAAATTTAGAAACTACTCACACAAACTTCTCTGCATAATTGATTTTGGCTTTAGAATAGGAGAATTTCCAAACGTACACATCATTGATCTTTTGGACATAGATATGTAATTTCTTTATTTTGTACTTTTGTTTATATTATTCTTTGGATAAGCTTTCCTCACAAAAGCTGAAGCACTAAGAGAAGCAAAGTTCTACCAATTAGAACTTTCATAGTTTGTCCCTATACAAACTTGAGTTAAACAGTTGCACTGCATTACAGCACATCCTTAACAATCAGGGTAAAAATCTAGTTACTTCAGAGTGGCCCATGAAGGCGGATACAGGAAATTAAACAAATCCTCTAGTACCTATTTGATCTTCTTTTAAAAACCAGTATTAAAGCTCTGTTTACTCCATAGTGTTGAAAACTGAAATTGGATTTTTTTTTAACAAGAGGAAAATATTGGATTTGATTTCCAATAGGAGTTATAAAAAACTAATGATTGAGAAATTGTATATAGATAATAGAAGTTGAGAAAGGGATGAAGTTCAGTCTAGTGTTTTCTTCTTAGGCTCTTAAAATGCATATAAAGTATAAACTTCGGGTAATCATTCTCTAATGTGAAAATTCTCTAATCTTTGAAAAGTGCAAAATGTAATAATAATAATAATACTCATAGCTGTCTTCACTCATAACAAAGTTTAGAATGAATTCCAAGCATGGTCTTAGTTGTAGTTGTAGATAAAATGAGTATTGCCACGTTTTGCTACTTACTATCAGCATATTTGTTTTGATATTGAGAAAAAATGTAAAAGTAACTTTTTTTCATTACGTAAACCGCGGGTTCGACTCTAGTCACTACAACGAGTTAGGACATGCTTGTGGGACCTTTAGTTACTTACAGAGATATTTACAAATCACATATTAACACAACATCATCAGCAAGAATCAAACACACAATCTTTTGAAAGGAAGTATGATCCATCCTTACCAACTGAGACAATATATGAATGTAACTTTTATTAATGTGACAAATTTGATGCTTTTTTACATATCATTTTCAACCCGCTTTGAAAGTTAACCAAACTTTCTCCCAATAAAGAAAAGTGCTAAGTAATAACACAGTATTTTTTTTACGTTCCATATACTCATAGCTGTCTTTTGTTTTTTTTTTCAGGGAATACTCATAGGCCATAGCTGTCTTTTTCTTTTTTTGAAACTAAGCCATAGCTGTCTTTACTCATATCTGTATTGGGAATATTTAAAAAAAAAATCCAAACCAAGAGAGAAAAATTCTAATTTCTAACTTTGAATTTCAAACACTAGTGACCTGTCTCTTTCGATGCATAAATCTTACTTCAAAAATTAGAAACTTATTTTAATATCATGATCTACCATGATCTAATCTAGTGATTTAATTTAATCAAATTAAATTAAAAGCATATAACAATAATTAAAATTCCCACTCTTCAAAAACTCATCTTAAGTTCACATTCATTCAAGTCCAATCGCATCCACCCAACATTTCCTCACAAATGCCGGCACCCGTGACGCCGTTCCTCGCGGTGTTTGCCCTCCTCGCATCCGCCGCAACAACCGGGTACCACAACCACACCGTGGGCGGCGCCGCCGGGTGGTTTTTCAACACGACCACCAGCAAGCCCTCCGCAAACTACTCTTCTTGGGCTTCAACTCAAACATTCAACCTCGGCGATTTTCTCAGTAAGCTCAATCACTATTTCATTTCCTTTTCCCCCTCTTCTAATATCATTTACACGACGTCGTTTGCTACATTGAAATTAGTCAAATTACCCTGTTTGTCTTCCGAGAAAATGAGGGAAAATTGAAATTGAAACATCAGAAACTCGAAGAAAAGTGAAAAATTAGCTCAAAATTGCACGCAACTTTCCAGATTTTCCTCAACTTTCTCGGAAACCAAACACAACAATCTAATTGCATTTGAATTTTCAGTTTTCAACACGAACTCGAACCAGACGGTGATTCAGACATACAACGAGACCGTCTACCGGAACTGCACCGCCGACGATTCCGACAACGGCACCTTCATATACAGCGGCGGAGGCGCTAGTTTTAGCGAGGCGTTGACTGTTCGCGTTCCGTTGACCATCGTGGGACCCAACTACTACTTCTCCGACGCCGCCGGCGATGGTATCCAGTGCCGAAGCGGTATGGCATTCGAGATCAAAGTCCAGCGGGGACTCGGGTTGCCGCCGAGCCTCAACCAGCCGCCGCCTCCGCCGTACGCTGAGCCTCCGGGTCCTGATACCGCTCAATCTCCGCCGATAACTGTGGATCAGTCACCTACCGGCGCGGCGTCTGCTTGCCGCGCTGATGTGGCGGTTTACGGCTTCGCTGCGGCGGTGTTGCTGTTGAGGTTTTGGTGAGGAACATGTTAGCGTACTATAAGTGCGTAGCATCGGATATCTTCTTTGTCATTTTCTTTTACTTTGAGGAGAAAATCATTCTACTTTTTAAGATTGTTGTTTAAGATTGTGAGTTTGTGACACAAAAGAGTAGAGATTAGAGAGTTAAGACTTAAGATGACAATTAAATATTGTATAATGTTATTTAAATATCTTTATTTAGTTTTATTAATATTATGCGCAACTATTAAATTTTATCTTAAATAGATATGAATATAGTTGAGTAGATATGAATATAGTTGATAGAAAATAGTTATAATTGGTTAAAACGAACGGTGATGGGAACATAACTCAGCCATATGCCTAATGCTCTAGAATTACCATTGCATGCTTCTGTTGTGAAAGAGAATTAATCAACGGTTAGAATCAACAAATGGTTTTGCTTTGAACTTTCCCTCATGCCACCATTTAAATAAAACATATAACCTGATCCGATCTCAACTCATCTCTATAAGTTTGGAAGTTAGCAGCAATGTAGTAATCTCTAGACTTGGCTTATCTTCCTCTTCATATACTCCAAGAACGAGTCCTTACTCCTTAGTATAAGCCTTTTATTAGATTTCATGTTTTAAAATATTTTGTCTTTGGTGATGATGCCACATATAAGCCCACTAAGAATATGACTCTAAGTATAAATTTGTATTGATTTTTCATTAATGAGATAACAAAAAAATTGATCGGTCTTTCTTTTTAATTTTTCTTAATTTAGATCTTAGGGTTCTTCCTTGATAGGAATTAGTATCCTATCAGCTTGTTGCCACTTGGTGGTTCTTGAGCTTATTCAAATTATACTTTCCATTGATTCTTTTGGAGATAGACTTCATTTTTATGACAAACACTATGCCTTCAGGTAGGAATAGGATTGTAGAAATAGTAACCTAAGTATTTTTGAATATCTCACAAAATACATTTATTCGATTTAGGTCCAAATTTATTAGAAACTTGACGCTTCACAGTTCCAAATCTTCACAAAAGACATACTAGGTCGTCTCTTGGTCCAAATCTCATATGGTGTCTTTGACGAGTACAAGTTTGAGTGAGTTTGGCTCTGATCACCACCACGAGTCAGGGTAAGGTTTCATGGTCATAAATCACTTATAAAAGTATTTACATATCGTCCACCAATACAACCATCACATCAACACGCAATCTTCTGAAAAACAGAGAAACGATGATCCGCCATTGCCAACTGAGCCAACATATGTTGATAGCTATGAGAGTAGCTTGATAAAAAAAAAACTTCAAATAAAAATAGAAACCACGTGTCCATCATTATGATTGTTAAGAAGAAACTTCATCTTTCCTTTTAAAAGAATACTAGTATTTTTTACCTGTGCGATGCACGGGGGATATTCATTTTTTTATGGCGTAAAATTTTAAAATATGTGTTATTATTGTTATATGTATTAAAAGATAATGGACAATGATATTAATATCACCCACACCTATCATTATCCTCCCCCATGTGTATCACACTTTAAAGTGTGTTACATTTTTTACCGTTACACATTAGGGTGGTTGGTATTAATAAGAGTGTGTGTAGTACTTTTAACAATGACCAAAGATAATTTACAGATTAATAAAGGATATAGTTTAATTTTAGATGTAAGAACATATTAATTTGTAAATACTTTTTCATGATAAATGTGTTGGTTTTTGTCTTGCAGAAAAGAAACTATTATATATATATATATATATATATTTATTTATATGTGTTTTTATCTTATTTATGTTAATCAATAAACATATAAAATGAAATCTAAGAAATAAAAGGGAGTAAAAAAAGAGAGAAAAAATGAAAATATATAAGAGTTTTAAGCTAGGCAAATTTGATGTGAATTTAGATAATTTTCATATAGATTTTTATTTTTTGTTTCATGTAGAATGAAAGTAACCTTCCCCTAAGAGAGATAAACTCATAATGATATGAATGTTCTCGACTCGAATCCTTCAAAGAAAGACGTCTTACCCAAAAAGAAAGTAATTTTCATTTTTCTCTGTGGAGGTAACAGTAGTTTTCATATAGAGTAATTGTTTATTGAGCACAAAAACATTAAAAAATGGAAAATATAAATAGGTTCTGACTCGGGAAGTTTTAATTCAATTCCTAGTATTGTGATCCGTGAAATACATGGAGATATTCATTTTTGTTTATAATGTGTATTTTTTCATATTCTTAGTTATTTTTATAGATTTACTAAAAGAAGAATCATGAATTAAAAGAATACAATTCATTTTAAATATAAAAATTGTTGAATCTGCTTCACATTGGTGCTGTCATGCCTGAAGCCGATGAGTTTAGTGGATGTTCTTGGAAGTTTATGCATCTTGGAGTTCTGGCGGATTTGTTTTGCGTTTTTTTAAGGCAGGGAAAGGTTTTTACTTAGATATCCAAATAACTTTACTATGGAGTATGTATATGAATCTCACATAGAAAAGAAGAACTTACCTAGAACAAATTGGCGCCCTTGACTGACTAAATCCCAAAATAATTTGTGCACTTGGTATTTTCATCATTGCACCTTGAATTAATCTCAGTTGCAAGGTCTTCAGAACTTACACTTAAGCTACTTAACGCTCAATTCCTAATATGCTTCCACCAAACATGGTTCCTTTCAACTGTGTACCCAACCTCGAACTCCATCATCAACATCGCAAGTTTTTGGTCTTACACGGATGAACTATCACAACTAAAATTTCTTCGTTATTTTCTTAGCTTAAGTACACCACCATCTGGTATGCGTATAAGCCTCAAAGTGTACACACCAGTTGATTGCCTCTGCAATTTTTATTCTTATTTTAACAAAATAAACCTAATGATTTAGGGGAGTCTAAAAAATTTAATATAATCAATCAATGTATGAAAAAGACTCACGCCGAATCGTGTAGCGCAACATTTATATGCATATTTGTCTTCCCATCCTTTTCACTTTCTATTAATCCACCTTTTTTCAACCAAATGCCCATTAACATCTAACATAAGAAAAGATAAAGATTAATAATAAACTACAATGTGGAGCATGCAATTGCTGTTGTATGAGAAGTAACCTAGCAAGTATTAGTCATTAGCAAAACCTGTTTTGCTAGATTTTTTTAACTGTTTGGTTAGGTTTTGGTTAGGTCTGCAGAATCCTAGAGGGTATTTTTGGCTGGTTTTGCTTTTTGGATCCCCTTTGAGGAGGGTGAATATCATGTATATCTCCTCATCTTTATTTCAATACATTTTCACTTTAAAAAAAAGTATTAGTCATTAGCGGTTGTCTGAATTTTAGGAAGTGGTAATTATCATATTTTGCTCCATAAATTGTGTCACTTGTAGTCTCTTTAACTTTAGAGATGTCCATTAAAGTAATCTTGTATTTATACTTTGTGACTCTACATTTCTTAGCAGATGTTTGAACCATAAAATTCTGAATCATATAAATTTGTCCTTCACACAATGTGTCACTAAACTGTGCTATTTGAATCCGGCCAAAGGTTTCATGGATCTTCGGGTGCTGTTTTATTTTCAAAATGAAAATTTCCAATTATAAAAATTCCTGGTTTTGTATGGTAAAAATAAATAGTTTGAATTAGGTACCATGAGAATGGGAAAAACTATTAAAACAGAATACATGTTCATGGATTAAGAGCAACTTAATACTATTAACAACTTGAGGTTTTTTGAAATCTCTTATTTCCCACACATGGAGCACACAAACTCTGAAATATCGGATACCTCACACAAAGTTTGGGCCATCAAAAAGAAAATATTTTGTTAGGTGTTTCAATTTTACATGATGAAATCAAGTTGAAAATCATCATGAAAAAAAAAACATGTTAGAACACATATAAACATTATAGGCTAGTACATCAATAGTTACCCCTTGAATATATGTACCTGAGAAAAGGGCTTGAACCTTGAGCCTTTGAAAAAACAAAAACAAATACATAAACAAAGATTATGTGAATAGCACATGTTGAATGAGTATTGACACTTATTTATATACTTTTAGAGAGAAGGGTTATCGTATTATTTTGGTTAGATGTTATTTAATATTAAGTTTGTCTTTTTGAATTTCATAACTCATAAGAAATAAATAATAATAAATTTATTTAAAATATTTTTGAAGTTAATAGTAGAACTCTATAGAATGACATTGATGAAGGAAGTTCAAGAGGAAGAGATATGAGAATTTTTTTTATTGAATGACCTTTAACTTTTAAAGTTTAGTATTACTATTAATTATCAGTTGATTAGAGCTTAAACAAATCTAAACTAATAAAATGTATCTTATGGAATGCCCTATATTTTTTAGTGATATCATATTTAATATTAATTTTGTCTTAAGAAATTTCATAACCAATATGAATTAAATAGTAATAAATGTTTTTAAAATAATATTGAGATTAATAGTAGAAAGTTATAGACTAACATTGATAGAGGAAGTTCAAGGGGAAATGGATAGGAATGTTTTTTTTTTCTTTTTCTATCATATGTTTGGGATATTTATTTTTATAATTATGTATATTTTTATTTAATATTAAATTTGTCTTTTTAAATTTCATAACTCATAAACAATAATAAATTTACTTAAAATAATTGTGAAGGTAATAGTAGAAGTCCATAGAATGACATTGATGAAGGAAGTTCAAGAGGAAGGAGTATATGAGTGTTTTTATTTATTGAATGACCTTTAACTTTTGAGGTTTATTATTAATATTAATTATTAGTTGATTAATGTTTCAACAAATATAAACTAATAATATGTGTCTCATAGAATTCCTACTCTCAAGCGGTTAAAACTATAAAGACGAAGAAATGAATTGAACTTGAAACCGAAAGTTAGTATTTAAATAACATTTAATATACTTATATTATGGTTGAGTTATAACATAAAAAATTAAGATTCAAATAATTTAACTTGAATGTCATTGGTCCTTCAATTTCAGTCAAAAAATTAAGGATTTCATTTCAATAGGGAAATGAACAAAAACAATGAAGTACACTCAACCAATATAGTTGATATTTATAAAAAAAAAAAAACCAATAGAGTTGATAGATAAAAGAAATAAGAAGGCAGACCAAAACCAAAAATTGAAAAAATAATGTAAAATTAGTGCATTTGTAGTGTAAGTGACACCTAAAAATGACAAAATAAATTAAACCTAATGTATTCAAAGAGAAGAAGGACGATGAAGATGACAATACTGTATAAAGTGAAATAAAATAAAGATGACTCTCATTCAGTAGACCAAGTTGACAATCAAACAATTAAAAAGTACAAAAGATGCAAGAAACTTACATATTTTCAAGATAGTATATTGGAAGAACGGTAACAATAGCAGTAAAACCTAAAAGAAGAAAAAATTGAAATGAAATCAATTAAATGTAAAATAAGAACAAAGACTTCATTGTTTTAGATTAGAAGAAAAGAAAATCAGTTAGTTGATTTAGTTGATAATGAAAATGAAAAGAAAAGCAAGAAACTTACATTAACTAAAGATTGAACTGTCAAAGAAATGGGAATAACATCATAAAATTGTGCATGAAAAAAAATGAAACACAATAAGAGAAATGATAAAGAAGAAAACATAATAGAAATTAAGAAAATATAATAGTAATTTTATTAATCCATAGAAAACTCTTACCGGATGGACGATGATGATGGAGAAGAACATCAATGCCTAAAGAATGAAAACTGATGAAGAAGAAGAAGTGACTGATAAAAAAGAAGAGATGAAGTAGAAAATTTTCTAACCTGGCAGAAGATCTTCTTATGTAGGGGATGATGCTTTTGGAGAATTCAAATGAGAGGGATTTCTTCCATAGAAATAGAGGTTCTGGAGATCAAGATGGGAAAGATGAAAGGAATATGAAAGTGGAATGAAAATGTGTTTCATATATGGGAGAAAAAGAAAGAGACTCTTGCTATTTTTGTCACCACATTCAAGAGTTACAAAAGCAATAAAGAAAACAACCAAGAATGTTTAAAGGTTTCTCAAAGGGTTTTGTAAGAAAATGATGCACGGTTAGGATTAGAAGCAATCAACGGTCAAGATTGATTTTATAATTAATTATTCACAAATTTACATATATGCCCATGAAAAAATATTCACTCATGTGCATTGATTTATTGAATTACTATCTTACCCTCAAAGTTGCAAAAACTCTCCTTTTATATAGTAGATAGATAGATAGATAGATAGATAGATTTAAGTATAAATTTATGAGCTCAATTAATAACTTATTTATCTTTCGGTCGGATCGGGATTATGTCCAAAACAAATCTTATTTTTTCCTTTTATTCAAAGATATGTCCAAAACAAAACTTGTTAAAACATAAAAAGACACTGTTTTATTAATTAATTAAGATATTCAAGAAAATGAAACTTGCAAATATAAAAAGTGAAAAAGGGTCCATATTAAATTCCAAAAAACGCAACCATGAAGGGTGATTGATGCTGAACGAGTTCAATAGTTTTCATTCATTCCAATCTTGTGGAGCAAGAGACACAGAATCTCCATCAATTCCTCAATTTTGACGTTACAGACAACAAAAAGTTAACACTTTTGAAGCAAACAGAAAGAGAGAGAAACAGAGTGAGTCTCATAACTCATTTCTTTGAGTTGCATTGCACCTTTGTTGTGATCACCTTCCAAAATTTGGTTTTTCATTGACCCTTTAGGCTAATTTTCTCAAATCTCATTGTAAGTTTTAATCTTGGTTTGATTTGTGTGTTCTTTTGCTTGTTCATGATCTCAAATTCTGTTTTTTTTTTTTTTTTTTTTTTTTGCATAACCGTGGCGGTGTTGATCTTTTTTTAATTTTTCCCATTCTTTTCTTGTGTTTTGTGTTGAAGGGGTGTCATCGGTGTTTGGAATCTGGGAAAATGGGGTTGTTTTTTGGGATTTTTCTGGGGGTAGTATTCGGCGTAGCATTGATGGCTGGTTGGGAGCGCATGATGAGGTACCGGAGTGCCAAGCGAATTGCAAAGGTATGGTGGTTTGAGCTGTTTTTCTTGAATTTGGTTGTGTTGATCAATGTATTGGGAATTGTCTTGATCAATGTTTTGGAAATGTTATGCATTTGTTTGGAATGTGTAATGTTGAAGAAAAGTTGATGAATTGAAATGTGATAAGTGGGTAATGTGGAACAAAACAACCATTAGCCTTCTAATGCAGTTTTGATTTTTATGTGACTTTGGGTTCAGATTCTTGAAAAAAGTATGCTGAAACAAGGCTTGAAAAATGAATGCTGGGGGAAAAATACAGAGTGTGCTTTTTTTAAGCAATTGGTTTTGTTAGAAATAATAAGGACACACTTCATAGATGAAGATTTGAGAACATATCATACAGGAAGTCTTATGTATAAGTTACCTTGGATCCATCATACACAATATTGAGGAGATATAGAGAAATGCTTTGGGTGTGATTTGTGATAGAAAGATTTCATTCACTTTAAAGGAAAATTTTACCATAGCTTTAAGACTTGCAGTATTGTATGAAACTAAAGTTAAGCAGTGACACTTATTTAGGCTATGCCTATTTACCCAAAAGATAGTTTACGGGTAAGGATTGCTCTACCCATTATAAATACCTATTTAACCATATCTCTAGTCAATGTGAGACCATAACAGTTAACACTCCCACGCTGTCCTAAAATAATCACAGGCTAGATTGTTTTTGTTATTTTTTCTTAGAGCAGCCGTGGGTGAGGTTGATTCTTGAACTTTAAACTTCAGCAGGTGGCCAGCATGAGCCCAATAACGAATTTAGGATTGAGTCAGATACCATGTTGAGAATTTTAGCTTTGCCTAACTATACCCCAAAAGCTAGCTTAGGGGTGAGCACTGCCCTTCCTTTTATAAGTTTCATTTCTGTAGTCAATGTAGGACCTTAACACGTTGTGATGGGCGCATGTGTTCTGTCTGTGCTGTCATATACTTTTTGCCTTCTTGAATCCTGCATTGAGGAACTCTGAAGAGAATTTTGGTATTGCCATAATTGGAGTCACTAATGGTAGTGGAACAAATGGTATAACGTACTCTGTAATGGTAATAGTCCATAGTTAGATGAAGTATGAATGCATAAATGTAACTATAAAACTGTACAGTAGTCTATTACCAGATGTTATAGTGGAGTTTGATGGGAAAATAGAAATCTGTAACCTTTGCTTGTTGAATAAGATCTAACACTGTTGGCTCTATTCAATGAGTTCAAAGCTTAAAGATAGGAACTAGAAAAAAGAAAACACAGATTCATTGGAAATTGAATGATTAGGGTAATTTATTAATAATAAGAAAAGCAGGCAAGATGAACAATCTCCACTGAGATGTTGCCAAGAACACAGCTCATTACAGAGAGATACTCTCCCTCACAAATGGCCATATCCACTCACTCCAAACCACAGGATACCCGCACACGGTAACTAACTCACCCACCACACTCCATGGACCCCACCCGCATAACAAACTTCCCACTTACAGCATGTGTCTTAGGACTCATTTGAGCCTCCTCTTGTAAATCTACAATATCTTAGGTCCTTATATCAATTGTTCAATGGGTTCAAGGCTTGGGTCCCGATCACTTATATAATTTATCTGTTTGTGTCTTTGAACCCTTTCCCTGTGCCTGTGGACTTCAGCATGGTGTCTGGACTCTGGATCCTGTATACTATACTGATTAACCACAGCACTGGATGAAGACAACAAAAATAGGCTTAAGAGGAGAATGAAAAAAGAAGGCATTGTATTTGTATTGTACCCTTATCTTAACAATATTCATTTTTCTCTGCAGGCGGTTGATGTTAAACTCCTTGGGTCCCTTAACAGAGATGATCTAAAGAAAATTTGTGGTGAAAATTTTCCTGAATGGATATCTTTTCCTGTATATGAGCAGGTGGGATTCTCATCTGTTACTGTAATACTTAGCTTTCTACTGAAATGATTTAACAAAACGCTCCAATTATTCCAGTATTATATTATTGGCAAGCCAAGTTAAAATTTGAAACTCCTTTTTTGTTTCCTAGTTCATATACTCTTTATGTTTTCTTTGAATGATCCTTCCTTGCATGGGTTTTTTCAGGTGAAATGGCTAAATAAGCTGCTGTCCAAACTATGGCCATTTGTGGCAGATGTGAGTAAACTTGCATGCATGTTTAATGTTTGTAGAATAATTATTAAACAACAGCAGCTTGTGTCATGTTGTTCATTGATTTCTTACTAAATTTATTTTCTAGGTTAAATCTTGATATTTCACTTGTTTCTGTTCTGTAGTATTTTATTTTACAAAACATATTTTGTTCATAATATTGGTTCTAACCCCCCAGTTGTTCAGTTCGAATGAGAAAAAGAACAAACTGGATCTATTGATTATGGAGAGATACTGAATTCAATATTCTTATTTGATAATCTAGTGTGGAATTTGGGGGAAGTTAGATGTATGAACTATGAAGCCTTACCCCAAGTTGAGAGGCTATTTCTGTGACTAGATTCAGTGACCCCTAGTTCTGTATGTTCCCTGCATCATTCACCTTGCTTTCCTTAGACATAAATCCTATTATGCTTAGGCTGTAGGAGACCTTTTTTTATTTGTTTTCCTTGCTAATATTCTTTTCCGAGGATTATTCCTACATTGCTTAAATAGCTGACTTATGTTCATATGGTTGTTTTTAATGTTTTAGGCAGCAACTTTGGTGATAAGAGAATCTGTTGAACCGTTATTAGAAGAGTACAGACCTCCTGGAATTACTTCATTGAAGTTCAGTAAGCTGTCTCTCGGAACTGTCGCTCCGAAAGTTGAAGGTATTAATCAGCAGTAATTCCTCTCTTCTTCCTTTTTCCTGCTAGGTCATTATGGTATTGAGTGGTCTATATGTAGCCAACCCCACTTAGTGGGAATAAGGCTTTGATTGTTGTTGATGGTTGTTATTCTTTCCCAGCCAAATTTACTACTGTATCAGATAATGAGGTTGATTGTTAGAGTAACCAAAGTGTGACTCAAAGAAGTCCCACATTGTATAAATAAACAACTGTACAATAGTATATAAGTTAAAGGACACACACACCCATTGCCTTAAGTGCCTTAAGGTTTTGTGGTGATATGGAATTATGGTTTTAACTTTATTCTAACATTTATTTATAACTGATATGTCATTCTATTTTGACAACAATTCTTCTTTTAAGCTGCTTCATATGTGACTATTTTCAGAAACAGATCATCTAAATATCTCAATTTTTCATTTCTATATATTTTTTCCCTTTCTTTGCCATTTAACTAATTATTCTCTGCCTTAAGAGAGAGAGAGGATCTTTATGCACTATGTTTTTCATTTTTTCTCCTTTTTCTCTCCTTGCAACTATTTTCTTTTTTCGAAAGCAAAATCTATTGATATATTGATGAGGAAATTGACAGGATATACATCGAACTACTTTTTAGAGAGGTTGTCCCTCTCTTAGGCCTTATTTATATTAGCAGATTAAACTTTCTTTGTGGCTTCTTATTGGTACTCCTCTAATGGATGTTTGAGGTGATTTTTTTACTGATATCCAAAGAGATTGGACAGTTTTATTCATCTTTCAGCCACTTTGACTTATTGTTTCCCACCCTCTCTCTGCATTAAGATTTGTTATCTTCTGCCTAATGTACATGCTTCATTTTCTTTTATAATTATTTTCATTTTATTTCATTTTTCAAGTTTTGCGGAGGAGTCCATGTAAACATGTATCATGAACTAAAACCAATGCACAACTATATCTTAAAACTTCCAGCAGTTAAAATAAAAATCATCATCAATTGCAGTTAATAATATAAAGAAACCTCAGTCTTCTCTGAAGAAACACCTTCCCACCATCAAATCTTATTTGCCCTCATTTTATACTTTCTTGCTCTAGCAAGCAGCTGGTAAGCACAAATCCATATCTTGATGTGTCAGAGCCAAGTTGAAAACTTGTTTGAGCAAACGAATTTTATCTTTGTAGAAAATATCATTTTTATTTGCTATAGTTGCATTGGTGCATGAAATATGCTGGACCCAACACTTCATTCGTGATGACTAGTGACTAGTGAGGGATTGTTAGCACGAAAATTTGAGATTTGCGAACTGTTTTTTAATTGACGTAAAGAATGGAGGCCAGGAATGACCAGTCTTATACTAGTGCTAAAATGTTCAGGGTGAGGTCCAAGGTCATGGCATGCTAGAAGCTTGAATTAGTGCTTAAACTGGTACTTACAACTGATCTACCTAACAAGGAGTCAAACCGAAATATTCATACCCAAAAGCAACACATATTGTCCATAATCTCTTTTCAAAAACAGGGAAAGAAGCAACTATCGTGAGATTCAAGATTTAATATGTCTTGAATCGAAGTTAATTAGATGAAATGGATAAATCAACTTTGAAGTTTTTGCAGGTTTAGAATAAATCAAAATATTTAAGTTGTGTGTGCCATATGCAACATAAGCTTTATAACAATAATTTTATAAGTTAGAATCTACGTATATTGTATTTATGAAAAATGAGCACATAGTTGATGAGATTGTTATTAAGATGTTTGACTTATGCATGTTAGCAATATTCAGACCAAACAAAATGTTATCAAATGCAATTTTTATTCCACCTTTGTTTTTTCTTCCATTATCAATATCTCCGTCGAGTCATTTTTGTATATCAAGAAATAATGCATGCATAGTTTCTTCATCCATTCAGGTATTCGTGTTCAGAGTCTTAACAAAGGTCAAATCATAATGGACATTGATTTCCGTTGGGGTGGTGATCCCAATATTGTTTTGGGTGTTGAAGCAGCACTTGTTGCATCAATCCCTATTCAGGTTAGACTGAGCAGAATTATTCTATGTTGAATTTCATGTTCCTTTGCTAAATTTCTAAATCTTGAGTGTTATTGGTTTTTGCTTCAGTTGAAGGATCTCCAGGTTTTCAGCATTATCCGTGTTATATTCCAACTTGCTGAAGAGATCCCCTGCATTTCTGCTGTTGTTGTTGCCCTACTTGCAGAGGTAACCATTGAAGGGTGATGTTCTACTAAATTTCTTAATATTCATTTGCAGTTTCGTATGTGCAAACCCTTTTGCATGCTCTTGCAAATCAAGCTAAAATCATTGGTAGACCATTGACCTTAAGCATGTTTCCACTTCATGATTGTGTGGCATTAGTTACTTTTTTTCTTTAAGAAGAAATTGACGTGAGAATTAAATTTGTTGGTTAAACAAACTGAAATTTTTGATAATTGATCCCTTCACATCAAACTTATGTTCATCACATTTTAACTATTAGCTTCAATGGTTTTATACTTTATCACACTATGATGATGTTATGGTTTAACTCGGACATGATTGTTTATTATTTATGTGTTCTAGTCTGTTATCTAAATCAATATTCTAAGATTACTTTTATCAGCATTGTCTACGGTTAGAATAGTAATATAATACTAGTTATATGTGTACACGTAACAACTTAAGCTTTTGAGGTAGTTGATTCATGACATAGTATTAGAGCCTCTTTGACCAAGTGGATATGGAGTCCAATCCTTGTTGCCTCCAAATTCTAATAAATTTGAGTTTCAACACAAGGTAGGTGGACTTGTGCATTGTCCACGCTTCAAGCCCAATGACCACTTGCATGAGAGAACACTAGAAATAAAATATAAAACCATTCATTTGTCTTCTTCACCCAATAGTTTAAGCTTTGGGAATAGTTTGTTAATGACACCAACACCCATTATGTGATTGTAACCGGGGATGCTAACTTTAACTTTCAGTCTTGGAATTACTGACTTTTCTGTTAACATTTAATCACCGGATATTGGAGTATATATGATTAAGTTGTTATCAGTGTTAAGAATCCTATTTCTATCATTTAGTTAGAAATAGGTAGTAACAGCTATCAGCTAGAAGTTAGTTTAACGCTGTTGAGCTTAGCAACTGTCTGGGGACACTTTATAAATGTCTGTTGTATTCATTCACAGTTGAATAAAGATTCAGTTACTAGGATTTTACTTTCTTTCTCATTTTATAATAGCCGAAGCCTAGAATTGATTACACTCTGAAGGCTGTTGGTGGGAGTTTGACGGCACTTCCTGGAGTTTCAGATATGATTGATGTGAGTTCTATTTTATGAACTTTCCACTTTTTTCCCTTTTACTGATTTTGAATTAAAATTTATAATCCACTCTAACTTTTACGCACCATTTCACAGGATACTGTGAACTCAATTGTTACTGATATGCTCCAATGGCCTCATAGGATTGTTGTTCCACTTGGTGGTATTCCTGTTGATACTAGGTAATGTGAATCTTATGGAAGTTTTGTTTGTTGTTTTTTATTTCTGGATGTCAACCAAAGCATGTCTATGTTTGTTACCATATCTAATAAGTAGTATTTTGAAGTGAATTTGAAATTGTTCATTTTTTTTTTCTCTCTCCTCTGCTCCTTTGAGTGAAAGGAAACAAATTGAGATTTGGAAATATGCTAATTCAATGTAATTGCTCAAACATTTTAAACTGCTTAAGCACCTTTAATTATTTTTTTATTTACTTGCAGTGAACTGGAGCTTAAACCGCAGGGAAGGCTTACTGTGACTGTGGTGAAAGCAAATGATTTAAAGAATAAGGAAATGATTGGGAAGTCTGATCCTTATGTGGTTGTGTATATTCGCCCACTGTTTAAGGTTAAAACGAAGGTTATTGATAACAACCTCAATCCTATTTGGAATGAGGTCTTTGACTTGATAGCAGAAGACAAGGAGACCCAGTCACTCATTCTTGAGGTTTTACACTACTAATACTTCACATTCTTCTTTTATGCTACTTTATTCTGCATCATTTCTTTTGGATATTCCATGTGACATTGTGCTTACTCTAGTTCTAGGAAAGTAGAATATATCTTCCTTGTTTGTGATAATTACTTATTGAATATTTTTTTAAAATCAGATATATTCAATATATGAACATGAAAGTATCCTAAATACAGTCTATTCAATATATGAACATGAAAATATCCTAAATAGAGTCTGTTCAATAGTTAGAGATAAATGAAGACGTAAAATCCTAGTGAAGCCATTACAAGGACTTAGATCTAAATGGCCTCACCGGTAAACTTGGTATTTGAAATAACAGGTGAGAAATGTTACATTGCTGTTTCTTTAGTGGTATATTTCTCCCCCAACAGATTCCAACACTAGTGACAATTTTACGTAGTGGTAGTAGTGTAGTACTAGTGTATATGAGAATATATATACTCTCGAAATGGTTGGTTTCTTATAGGCCATGAGTTATTAGAAACTTTTCAATTCCGGATTTGGACAAGTTCGTACTTTAGGACCTGTTTGGTTTGAGAAAACATTTACAAAATTGCTACTTTGTTTTTATATTATTTCCTATTTTTGAAGCTATGAGAAAATAGTTTTTTTGTTCTTTTCATTGTTTCCTACGCGAATCTTTAGAATTAGGAAACGAAGTGAAAATAAAGTGATACTATTGCCATTATTAATGAAAATAGAAATGAATAAAAAAATATGTTTTCTAATCAATGACATTTATTTCCCCCCATAAGGTTTGATTATTTTTTCTTTACACAGCTACATGTGTTAATATTTTAGTTTGAAATCTTCTAATCTTTCCCAATAACTGCGCAATTCCCGTGAAAGTGTTTCTATTACATTGAAATAAATGATTTTCCCGGCTTTGTGAATAGGTTTATGATAAAGACATTGGGCAAGATAAACGATTGGGAATAGCAAAATTACCACTGATTAACCTGGAAGCAGAAACTGAAAAGGAGCTCGAATTGAGGCTGCTGTCATCACTTGATACCCTGAAAGTGAAAGATAAGAAGGATAAAGGAACCTTGACAATAAAGGTATAGCTAGACATGCATTTATTTGTTTGTATTTGGGGATGACATCATTACAAAATTTCTTGGGCTATGCTTGATACATATACTCATATAGATCAAAACTAATAGAGTGAAACATTTTTTTCCTTCCCCTCTAATTTTCCTTCCTATTCTGTATTCATTTACATGCTGTGTAAGTTGATTGAAGTTATAACTTATAACAATCTGATTGGAATTTCAGATCCTTTATCATCAATTTGACAAGGAAGAACAGTACGCTGCACTAGAAGCGGAGAAAAGGATACTAGAAGAAAGGAAGAAACTGAAAGAGGAGGGAGTTATTGGAAGCACAATGGATGCACTAGATGGAGCGGCATCAGTAGTCGGGTCTGGTGTTGGAATGGTTGGTACTGGTGTTGCTGCTGGTGCCGGGCTTGTGGGAAGCGGCATTGGTGCTGGAGCCGGGCTTGTTGGCAGCGGCATTGGTGCTGGAGTTGGGATTGTTGGAAGTGGTCTCGGTGCTGTCGGTAGTGGACTGAGCAGGGCTGGTAAGTTCATGGGGAGAACAATCACAGGGCAAGGTGTATCCAGAAGGAGTGGTTCTTCTACTCCTGTCGCTAATTTTGAGGAGAATGATGGTGGTGCGAAGCCACGGTAATTCTTGCATGGACACTGATAGAGTAATGGGAATGATCTTGAATCCTTAGTTTAAGCTTTCACAGTTGATAGATTGGTCATGTTGCTTGTTCTTTTCCATAATCTGTGGCTGGATTTAATGGAATAGAGTGAGCATGATAGCAGAAATTTCGATTTAGAGCCTGTTTGTTAAAAACACAAAACGGGGAAATGTTACATCCCAGAGGCATGTTAGAAGTAGCTAGTTGTTACTTTTCTGTTTTGTTAATCTAAATGAAGAGATAGAACGTTGTCCAAACAGGCTCTAAGTTTTAGTTTTACTCCCTTGTTTTATCTGTAATTATTAACCAGGATGTGTAATAAAAGTGTAAAATCTAATCTTACTTATTGCATTTCCCCTTCAGTTCACACATAGCAATCACATAAACAGACATCCTAATAAATTCATTAACTTCCCAATTCTGTGGTAGCTTGAATCACATAAATAGACATCTTAATAAATTTCTGCTCAGAAAATACAACTTGCAAATCTCACGTCCCTAAGAATGGAACGTTGCATTACTACGGTAAAACAAAATCAAAATTTTAACCGATACATAAGTCTTTCTTATTGAACAAACTCATTTTGAACACCACACAATCTGATTTAAGGTACCACAACAAGCACCAATTAAGAATGCTTGAGTGAAATTGGTTGAACTTGAAGAGGTTGGTCCTTCTTTAAGGATAATCCAAAATGCTCCTTCATGTTTATGTGTTCAGGTGTTAGCCCATCAGGTAGCTTCCATTCAAAGCAGTGCAGAAAGGATGCCACTATTAAATGCACTGACCTAAGAGCTAATGGCAATCCAGGGCAACATCCTTTTACCTGCCCCAAAGGGTATAAGCTCAAAATTCTGACCCTTAAAATCAATTTCACTACCCAAAAATCTTTCAGGCAAGAATATATTTGGATTTTTCCAAATGGTTGTATCTCGTGCTATAGCCCACACATTAACTATAACTTGTGCATCTTTTGGCACTAGGAAGCCAGCTATGTATGCATCTTCATCACACTTGCGTGGTACAAGAAATGGACCTGGTGGATGCAAGCGAAAAGTTTCTTTTGCAACTGCTTGTAAGTAAGACAAATTTGAGATGTGTGATTCTTCAAGTGTTGCATCCTCACCAACCGCTTGACACAACTCTTTTCTTACTTTTTCCAATTTATCATCAGGGTTACGCAATAGCTCTGTCATCATTCATTCAACCGTGACGACAGTTGTCTCGATCCCAACAATAAATAATTCCTATAATGGAACATCATTTCATCAAATACCATACTTTTTAAAATTCAAACGATGTAAACGGTAAAACAACCACCTATCTAAAAGCTTACGCCGTTAGGTAAGATTTATATGAATGATTTTATATTATATTATTTCCAACACAACCCTTCAAGTTGAGCTTTGCCCGTTTGGGCATTAAGGTTGAAAAATGCACAGTTCCACCTACCATGTGCTTTAATTCCTTTTGTTATTAGAAGAACAGGGGCTGACGACAAGAATCGAATTCTAGACCGCTTGATCAAGGAGTCTCTAATACCGTGTCAAACAACTAATTATCTCAAAAGCTCAATCTCTTAAGTTAAAGTTACATGAGTGGTTTTATATTATTATTTTTAATATAAACTAGGTACTAACCAGATGTTCAATCTCATTGTGGCTCAGCTCAGAAGTGGCTCCAACGTTGCTAAGAATTGAATCTAACACATCATTGCCCACCTCAGATATGGAATCAATTTTTGAAACTCTGGAACACACTCTTTCCTCAATAATTCCATCAATAATTTTAAATAACTTGGTGAAGTAAATGGACATCCTAGCTTGAATACCTTGAGGGTCAAGTGGACCAAGAATGGGAAAAAGTCCACAACGTTTGGCTTTCCTCCCTCTTCCATGATACCCCAATAATGTTCTTAAACTCTTGTGACTTTTCATCAGATGTAGAATGAGATAAATCCAAAGAGAAGAAAGTGTTTGAAATTGAATTGAGTACAGTTGTAAAAACAGGCTCACCAAGATCCAGAGTCTCACCTTTTATGCTTTTCTCCTTTACATAATCCAACAACTCTTTTAGTTTTTGTTGTCGAACAATTTTTGTGGAGTCAAGCATTTGTGAGGAGAATATTGTGGCACAATGTCTTCTAAGGTTCCTCCACTCAGCTGATGGGGGCAGAAACGTGATTGAGCTTTTTTGGTCAAACACACGAGAAGCATGTGGAACTATTCTACTAGAAAAGGCTTGGCTATTCTCTTGCAACACTTGTTTCGCTAATTGTGGAGAAGAGATGACTATGGTGGTTCTGCTGCCTAGTTTCAATGTTATGATGGGTCCATAAATTTTGGAGAGTTTGGTGAATGCTATGTGTGGATTCCTACCAAGTTCTAATATGTTTCTTATGATATGAAAGAGGTTTGGCCCTGGTGGAAGCTTGATGGTGTGGTGGTTTTGATGGAATAATAATCTAAGGATGAAGAAGGTGAGAGTTCCTGCACACACTATGGTAATACTAATCAATAGCAGATCCATGATTGATTAGTTTCTCTCCCTTTGAAGATACTGCATACAGGTATATATTTGTAGAAATGTATTTTAAAATTAATTTTGAAGTTTGAGTCAGTTCTCATCTTTTAAGTATTTATACAACGGAGGCTCCCACACTTGCCTTCTTGTTTTAGAAAGCAAAAGTTTATTGAATACGCAAGAAGTCGAGATATAGATTTTCTCCACAATGAATTAAATACAAACCAAAGCAAAATGAAAGAAACACAACGAAAATAACAAACACCAACTTACAAGATACTCCCTCCGTTCTTATTTATAAGAACCAAATGAAGGGTGTAGCTTGGTCATTTTTATAAGAACCAATTCAAATTTCAAGATGCATTAATTATTTTTTGGCAACAATACCCTCACTTAATAGATGTTTCTCTTTCTTTCTACTATGCAACTCATTAATGATAAATAGAAATTAAAAAAATAAGTTGAGGTAGTTTTGGAAAGTTGAGATAAATTTGAACAAATTTAATAGAGTAAAATACACTCACCTCCCTCAAGATTTGCAAGAATGACACTCCACCCAATTCTTTTTTTAAATCTACACTTCACCCCATTTTTTATAAAGGCATAATTTAGTGACAAAAACAAATTCGTCACTAATAAAAAATAATTACTAATTAGTTAAAATTTAAATAAGTTTAATGCATATACACTATCATACATTAATTTATGAAAATAATTTTACTGAATTAAATTTAAAAAAACAATCCACTCTGTCTGCTAAGTCCACGTCCTATCTGTCTCCAAATCATATTTCTCACAACAAACGGTCACCACCAAGCCTTTGCTCCCTTTAACACGACGGCCACTGTCCCAGAATGTGAAACCTCATGACACCACCATGCAACAAAGTTTTGTTGCGACCTGAACCACAGAACGTGAATCGCACATTCCCAAAGCTACCTGTTCAACTACTTCTTGTGAACTTCACCTCCTTTAAGTTGCGAGTGAACGCTCTATTGGTTTAAGATGTCGTTGGATTTTGTTAAAAACGGTGCTCCACCGCATCGTTGGGTTCTAATAACCTCCGATCCACTTCATATTTCTTAATTTTGTTTCTCTATTTTCTTCACCCATTTGTCTTGCTTTTTGGGTCTACAATCCAATTTTCAAAATTTGAGGTATAAAGAGATTATTTTGATTAAAATTGAATTATTACCAAATATAAAAACACAAGCATGTTTCCCTATGTTTGAGATATGGTTTGTAAACCGGTCGGGTGTGCTATTGCAGAATTTGCATTGTGAATTTACGGAGGAAGACCGCGATTGAGAGAATGAGGAGGACTGTGATGTTTTCATTTTTAAATTTATTGGATTATATTGAAAATATTTTTTTAAATTATTGATTAACAATTTAAATAATAACTAATTATTAATGAAGAATATTTTTCGTCACTAAATTTGCATCTATATAAAATGGGGTGGGGTGTAGATTTTAGACAAGAATGGGGTGGAGTGTAATTCTAACAAACCTTGAGAGGGGTGAGTGTACTTTACTCAATTTAATACTACCAACCAATTTCTTAAGGGACGTGAAATGTTAGTTTGGTTCTTATAAATAGGAACGGAGAGAGTACAATACAAAAATAACCGCTAAAGAAATGAAAACTGAAACCACGCAAATCAATAAACGCATACTACTAGGCACTCCATACTTCCTTGGATGAGTAGCCCTAAGATACTCTACATAAACTTCAAGAGCCTCCAATCGTGTTCGGATCGTTTTCACAAGCAATTTACTTATATCAAATAAAATGCCTATAAAAGAAAACTTATATCAAAAATAAAATAATTATTTGTCAGGTTTCACGTTTCCAAATTCTTTTTCTTCTTTGCCTTTTCTATTTTATTTATAAAAAAAATAACGCGGTCTTCTAATTTTTTTTGGTTTCCGTGGTTTTCTAATTTGAAAACATTATCAATGATGTGAAATTTAACACTAATTAATGCTCAAGATTATTAACCACTTACAAGTTAACTATGGTTAAAAAGACTTATTATAACTAATTTTAAAGTTTAAGATTAATTAAGGTGAAAGTAAAATTGATGGTGTCTATTTGCAAAGGTGATAAAGTTTAGGGGGAGGGGGTTTGTCATTTTTCCCGGCGAAATATGTAAACTCTTGGTAATTGTTTTTTTCTTAAATGTATTAGGGTGTCATGTGTTCGACCCCTAGTCACACCGTTTGACAAAAAAAAAACTTCCCAATTTTCAACTTATGTGTCATATTGTGATTAGAGAACAACAAAAACAACATGTATAAAACTGTAGCCAACTCTTCTCCAAATTATTATTAATTAATAAAAGTGGCGGATTCAACGATAACATTTTGCTTCACACATATCAATCTATATATATAAATAGACCTCCCATTAAATTCAACAACGTCACCCCTATGGTGATTTTAGAATCATCAATGTATATTAGTAGTAATGTGATCTACTATAGGCTGATGCAATTACGTGTTAGGCTCGGAATCGAGTCAGGTTAGTGCGGAGTGCACGCTCGGTGAGCCAACGCATAATTGTCCGCGAATACGAACCGGGGTCCAAGGGGCGGAGCCCCTGGCTGGGCAGCGGGCGGGGTGCGGGGCAGCGCCCCGTTCGAAATTTTTTCTGAACGTTGGTGACCCTAGTTTGAAATTGTTTGAAAAATTGTGACTTTTCGGAACAATCGTGATCATTCGTGCAAACACAACCTTTTATATAAGGTTGCTTGCAGCCTAAGGAAAAAGGACAGAAAAACAGAAACAGAAATTCGCATGACAAAACTCTCTACTTTCTTTATCTGTTCTCTTGTGCCAAGAAACAGATTGATTGTCAAGTATTATCCCAACAAAGATTTCGTGAACCCAGACAATTATAGGGTCGAAATAATTTGTTCGGAAAGTGGATGCTCACGATTCTTGACTTTATCCAGGATTATCACAACCAGATTTCTAACAAACGAACAAATTATTTTTACTGATAATCATGGCTGGAGAAGGCGCTGTCAAGGAGATGACTACTAAGTTCGGGAAATTGGACAAGTTTCAAGGACAAGACTTCAGGCGTTGGCAGAAGAAGATGCACTTCTTGTTGACAACATTGAAGGTGGTATACGTCCTGTCTACACCGATTCCTGAACTTCTGGAGGAAGAAACTGTTGAAAATATAAGAAGCAGATCAAAGTGGGAGAATGACGACTACATATGCAGAGGACACATTCTTAACGGTATGTCTGATCCTTTATTCGATATTTATCAAAATGTGAAATCTGCAAAGGAATTGTGGGATTGTCTTGAAGCCAAGTACATGGCAGATGACTCATCCAGTAAGAAGTTCTTGGTGACTGATTTCAACAATTACAAAATGGTTGAATCAAGGTCTGTCATGGAACAATACAATGAACTTCTACGAATTCTTGGACAATTCACACTGCACGGATTGAAGATGGATGAAACAATATCTGTCTCAAGTATCATAGACAAGTTGCCCCCTTCATGGAAGGATTTCAAACACAATTTGAAGCATGGAAAAGACGAACTGTCTTTGGTCCAACTTGGAAGTCACTTGCGCATAGAAGAATCTCTAAGAGCGCAGGAGAGTGACAAGGGAAAAGGAAAAGAAGTTGCTGGTCCCTCGGTTAATATGATCGAGGAGGGTAGTAAGAACAATAACAACAAAAACAAAGGAAAGAAGCGTGCTTTCAAGAACAACAAAGGAAGTTTCGGTTCTAACAAGAAACCGAAACTAGAATGCTGAAAGTGTGGTAAGACAGGCCACTTCAAGAGGGATTGCCGTTCTGGAAAGAAGCATGATAACGCGAATGCAAGTGGTTCGGGAAAGGGGTCTAAGGACCAATCCTAAGAACAAGGTCAGAAATCAATTCATAAATTGAATATTTTGATTAAACATTCAGTTTCATTAATTTCTGAAGCATTTTATGTGCAGGATGATGCTATTGCGTGGTGGATTGATTCTGGCGCCACAACACATGTTTGCAAGGATTGTTTCTGGTTCAAGACTTTTGTTCCAGTGGAAGATGGATCTGTCCTCTACATGGGAGATCATCACTTTGATCCTGTTGAAGGCAAAGGAAGCGTGGTGTTAGAATTCAGTTCTGGAAAAACTATTACTTTGTTTAATGTTTTGTATGTTCCTAAACTACGTAAGAACTTAGTTTCTGGTCCTGTATTGAATAAGCTTGGATACAAGCAAGTGCATGAATCCGATAAATATGTATTATCGAAGTCTGGTGTGTTTGTAGGATTTGGATATTATAATAATGGTATGTTTATGATGAATTTGAATGGAGTTCCTAATGATTCTGGTTCTGTATTTATGTCCAATTCGAATGTTATTAAATCTTCTTTATGACATGCTCGTCTAGGACATGTACATTATAAAAGAATGCTTGAAATGTCTAAAGATGATTTAATTCTTGTTTTTGATGGGAATGTAGAAAAGTGTAAAACTTGCATGTTAACAAAGATTACTAGGCAACCTTTTAAAAGCTTAACAAGGAAATCTGTCATACTTGAATTGATACATAGTGATTTATGTGATTTGCATGCTACTCCATCATTAGGACATAAAAAGTATCTTGTCACTTTCATAGATGATGCATCTAGATTCTGTTATGTTTATTTGTTGCATTCTAAAGATGAAGCCTTAGATAAATTTAGAGTTTATAAAACTGAAGTTGAATTGCAACAGAATGTGATGATTAAAACATTACGTACGGATAAAGGTGGTGAATATTATGATCCTGAATTCTTCCAATCCGTAGGAATCATTCATGAAACTACGACACCTTATACACCTTAACAAAATGGTGTGGCTGAAAGGAAGAATAGAGTTCTTAAAGAAATGGTAAACGCCATGTTATCCTATTCTGGTTTGAGTGAAGGGTTTTGGGGAGAAGCCATGTTAACGGCTTGCTATTTGTTAAATAGGGTTCCTAATAAAAGGAACAAGACTACCCCATATGAACTTTGGTATAAGAAACGACCCAACTTAACATTTCTACGTGTTTGGGGTTGTAGGGCCGTGGTTAGACTCCCGGATCGTAAAAGGAAAACTTTGGGTGAAAAGGGTGTAGCTTGTATCTTCGTTGGATATGCTGAACATTCCAAAGCCTATAGGTTCTATGTTATAGAACCTAATGACTCGATTTCTATTAACACAATTATAGAATCAAGAGATGCCATATTTGATGAGAATTGTTTCTCTTCTATACCTAGACCAAATGACCTTATATCTAAGTTGGATGAACCTATAAAGGATGATCATTCAACTGATGTACCAAGTGAGACACTCGAACCTCGGAAAAGCAAAAGAGCTAGAAAACCTAAATCTTATGGTTCTGATTTTCAATTATATTTAGTTGAGGGATCAAAGGATCAGATTGATAATCAATACTATTATTGCTATAGTATAGAGGAGGATCCAAGAACGTATGATGAAGCTGTGAAATCTCGAGATTCTGCTTTTTGGAAAGAAGCAATTGATGAAGAGATGAGTTCTATCATGGAAAATAATACTTGGGTATTATCTGATTTACCACCAGGATGTAAACCATTGGGTTGCAAATGGATTTTCAAAAGGAAGATGAAAGTCGATGGTACAATTGACAAGTTTAAAGCTAGATTGGTAATCCAAGGCTTTAGATAGAAGGAAGGGATTGATTACTTCGATACCTATGCTCTAGTTGCTCGTATCACTACTATTAGATTGTTGATTGCTTTAGCGGCTATTCACAATCTAGTGATCCATCAAATGGATGTCAAAACAGCATTCTTGAATGGTGATTTGGAAGAAGAAGTGTATATGAAGCAACCTGAAGGATTTGTACTGCCTGGTAATGAGCATAAGGTGTGTAAGCTAGTTAAGTCGTTGTATGGGCTGAAACAAGCTCCGAAGCAATGGCATCAAAAATTTGATGAGGTTGTTTTGTCTAGTGGTTTTATTCTAAACCAAGCTGACAAATGTGTATATAGCAAATTTGATACATCCGGTAAAGGAGTTATTATTTGGCTATATGTGGATGACATGTTGATCTTTGGCACGGACCAAAATCAAGTTGATAAAACAAAGAATTTCTTGTCATCAAAGTTCTCCATGAAGGATATGGGAGAAGCGGACGTTATTCTTGGTATTAAGATTAAACGGGAGAATAAGGGGATTGTAATTACGCAATCTCATTACATTGAGAAAATACTCAAGAAATTTAATCATGAAAGTTGTTCTCCGGTTAGTACTCCCATGGATCCGAGTGGAAAACTTATGCCAAATACAGGTAAACCTGTGGATCAGCTCGAATATTCAAAAGCTATAGGCTCTTTGATGTATGCTATGATTAGCACTAGACCGGATATTGCTTTTGCGGTTGGAAAGTTGAGCAGATTTACTAGTAATCCTAGTAGACATCATTGGCATGCGATAACTAGGGTATTCAAGTACTTGAAGGGTACTATGAATTATGGATTGTCATATGTGGGATTTCCTTCGGTATTAGAGGGTTATTCGGATGCTAGTTGGATAAATAATGTTGAAGACTCATCCTCTACAAGTGGTTGGGTGTTCTTGCTTGGGGGAGGTGCCATCTCGTGGGCTTCCAAGAAGCAAACATGTATAACTAGTTCTACAATGGAATCAGAGTTTGTAGCGTTAGCTGCTGCTGGTAAAGAAGCGGAATGGCTAAGAAACTTGGTATATGAGATTACATTATGGCCTAAACCGATATCACCAATTTCTATTCGTTGTGATAGTGCTGCCACATTGGCCAAGGCTTATAGTCAAATGTACAATGGAAAGTCTAGACAATTGGGTGTTAGACATAGTATGATTAGGAAATTAATTTTGAATGGGGTGATATCGATTGAGTTTGTTCGTTCGCAACAAAACTTAGCTGACCACTTGACGAAGGGGTTAGCTAGAGACTTAGTGAAGAAGTCGGTAATTGGAATGGGATTAAAGTCCATTTAAATCTACTACCTATGTTATACCCAATTCCCTTCTAATACAACGTTAGAAGCTGAATTCAATGTGGAAAGATCATAGTTAGAGATTGGAGCACTTGTGTTTATCTTCCCAAGGTATGTGCTCAGACCTGCAAGTGATGGCTAGGTTGAAGTATATCTTCTTAATGGTTCTTTTGAAAATTGTAAATGCAGGTGCAAGATTAAAAGGACCACCTATGTAAGCATGAAGTTTTGCCGCTTCAAGAAGCTTGGACTTGGCTTCCTATATGCTTATTAATGGATAAGGACACATGGCTTGTAAAGTGTCAAGTATGAATAGTAGAGTGTTGTAGAAACATATGTGTACAGTATCTTTAGATATTCAAATGGGTTGACGGGTTCAATCTTTAAAGACACCCCGATTCTCGAGTATTTGGAATGTGTATTTGTACTAAAGTGGAAATTCAATCGCAAGATATTTTCATTTATGCATTTGTTTGATCGTTATATCTGTGTGTTATAAATTTGTATATATTTTCTTATACAAATTGAGTAGATCAAGGATTACACTAAAATGGAGGGGATTTGTTGGTGATTTTACAATCATCAATGTATTTTAGTAGTAATGTGATCTACTATAGGCTGATGCAATTACGCGTTAGGTTCGGAATCGAGTCAGGTTAGTGCGGAGTGCACGCTCGGTGAGCCAACGCATAATTGACTGCGAATACGAACCGGGGTCCAAGGGGCGGAGCCCCTGGCTGGGCAGTGGGCGGGGTGCGGGGCAGCGCCCCGTTCAAAATTTTTTCTGAACGGTTGTGACCCTAGTTTGAAATTGTTTGAAAAATTGTGACTTATTTTCGAACAGTTGTGATCATTCGTGCAACCTCTTATATAAGGTTACTTGCAGCCTAAGGAATTGATACAGAAAAACCAGAAACAGAATACAGACACAGAAATTCGAAAACATAACATCTCTACTTTCTTTATCTGTTCTCTTGTGCCAAGAAACAGATTGATTGTCAAGTATTATCCCAACAAAGATTTCGTGAACCCAGGAAATTCTAGGGTCGAAATAATTTGTTCGGAAAGTGGACGCTCACAATTCTTGACTTCATCCAGGATTATCACAACCAGATTTCTAACAGAAATTGAGTTGAGCACAGTTGTAAAAACAGCCTCACCAAGATCCAGAGCCTCACCATTCAAGCTTTTCTTCTCTATAAAATCCAACAACTCTTTCAGCTTTTGTTGACGAACAACTTGTGTGGAGTCAAGCATCTGTGTGGAGAATATTGTGGCACAATTTCTTCTAAGGTTCCTCCACTCAGCTGATAGGGGCAGAAACGTGAGTGATCTTTTATGGTGGTCAAACACACGAGAAGCATGTGGAACTGTCCTGCTAGAAAAGGCTTGGCTATCTTGCAACACTTGTTTGGCTAATTGAGGAGAAGAGATGATTATGGTGATTCTGCTGCCTAGCTAGTTTCAATGTCATGATGGGTCCATAAATTTTGGAGAGATTGGTGATTGCTATGTGTGGATTCCTACCAAGATCTAATATGTTTCTTATGATATGAAAGAGGCTTGGCCCTGGTGGAAGCTTGATGGTGTGTTGGGTTTGATGGAATAATAATCTAAGGATGAAGAAGGTGAGAGTACCTGCACACACTATGGCAATACTTTAAAATAAAAAAATTTCTATCAATATATATTTATCTATATTGTACTTGGGGCTCTTATTTCCCAAAGTAATTATATATATATTTGGTTTTTCCAAAAAAAAAAAATCTATCTATATATATTAGTAAAGCTCACTTGAGCTAAGTTTTTTTTTTTTGATAAGCCAAATAATATATTGATATGAAGTACAAGGGGTACTTCAACCCAATACAAAGATAAAAGAAACAAAAACAAACAAGAAAAAATATACACCCTTGACAGATAAAGCTTTAGAATTGTGCCTCAATAAGGCAAAGAGTACACAATAAAAAGCCTATGTTACACCCCAGAATTTTTTTTTTGGTATATCGGAAAATTAAAAACAACAGAAAAAAAAAACTACAAGGCTAACAAGTACCTAGCCAAGATGGGAGCTAACTGCTGAGGCGGAGCCTCAAGATACTCTATAGGACATTGGAGCCCTCCCCCCATGCCAGCAAGACAATCCGCTGCTGCATTTGCATCCCTAGAAATATGGGTAAGCTCTATGCACCAATCTCGATCCAACAAGAGTTTAAGATCAAGGAGCTCTGAGGCCAACTCATGAAACTGATACCTATTCTCAGATAAAGCCTTCACAATCTCAAGACAATCGACTTCACAGATCGCTTTTCGAATGTTGGCGTTCCATAATAAAACCAAACCATGCTTAAGAGCTCCAATCTCCGCTGTAATGGGATTCCCCCCACTGCTGCCAGCATAAAACCCGGTTACCCAATTACCGGTTCCATCCCTCACTAAGCCCCCCATACCCATCCTGGCTCCGGTCAAGTCAAAGGCACCATCAGTGTTGAGCTTGAATTCACCTGCGGGAGGAGCTCTCCAAAACGCACCTCCACCCATGCCCAATGTCGTGGACAGATCACTAGAAAGGAAGGAGAAATAGTCATGATGCTCTGTAGAAATCCAATTCATAGTACTAATAGCGTTCCAAGACTTATCACCCAAGATTGCATTGTTATGCCACCGCCAAATTCCCCAAAGAGCTGTAGCAAACAAGGAACCATGAGGACCACACACCTGGTATTTGATCCAAGCCTGGACACTCCCAACTAGAAACCGAGGCCACGTGAGAGCATTCAATCTATTCCAAATTTCCCTAGCAAACCTGCAGTCCCGCAAACAATGTAAAATATCCTCCATAGAATGTTGACACCGCGAGCACGAGGGTGAGGAAGCAAGCTTGCAACGAAACCTCAAGTTGTTAACCTGAATTGCATCGTGCATACACAACCAAATGAAGACACGAATTTTCTCCGGAACCTTAATCTTCCAAATCCAGCGCCAAGTATCCAAACCAGTGAGAGACAGCTGTGCATTCGCGTTAATGAGCCAAGAGTAGGCTCCCGCAGCAGAATAAATGCATTGGCTGTCGAATTTCCAAATCCAATGGTCATGTAGCCTGATATCAATAACAGGAGCAACCGTAAGCAGCTTTTGCTGTACCAAGGGAGGTAAAATTGTGTAGAGACTTGACGGATTCTAGTCACCATTGATGATGATGTCTCGGAGGGCCATGTTTGTATCTGTGATGTGGACGTAGGGGATGTTATTAGCCAAAGGCCCATAACCACTCCAATCCTTGTACCAAATAGATGTTGCACCATTACCCAGCTTAAATGCAAAGCCATCCTTTAGAACATCTCTAGCCTTCAAAATACCTTTCCAAAGAGGAGAAGAGTTGGGTGCAGCAGTAACTTCAAGAATTGACTTGCTACCCAGGTATTTGTGTGCGAGGACTTGAGTCCAAAGCTTATCTGATTCCTGCAGAAAGGACCAAACCAACTTACCAAGAAGGGATGTATTCGCATGAGAAGAATCTCGAACACCAAGCCCACCAGCAATCCTAGGTTGCGTCACCACATCCCATTTAACTCTGTGCCAGCTACGAGTACCAGGCGTGGATGAGGAACTGGACCAGATGAAGTTGCGAGCAGCTTTATCAATCAAGTTGATAGTCCTCCTAGGCATCCATAAAACCTGCATGTAATAAGTGGGAATCACAGTTATAACAGCTCGAGCAAGACAAACTCTACCCGCTGTGTTTAGAAGGCGGCTCTTCCAACCAGCCAAGCGACGAGAAATCTGATCAATAATGAAGTTGAAGGAGCCATGCGACACCCGGCCGCTAACCATTGGAAAGCCCAAGTACTTCCACAAATTCCTCACAACACGAATCGGGCAAACATTAGCAATAGAATTCCGAGTCGCAGTTGGAACTCCTTTTGAACAAAGGGCTTTAGACTTGGCAGCACTCACAACAAGACCTGAGGCTGCACCAAAACTGTCCAAAATATCAGCAACAAGCTCCACTTGGGTAGTAGTTGCCTTGCAAAAGAGCATAACATCGTCCGCAAAGAAAATGTGGGAGAGAGGAGGGCCACCTCTCGACAATGTGATGGGTTGCCATAAGCTTGCATCAACAACATTTTGAATACGGACAGATAGCTTCTCCATACACATGACAAAAAGATATGGTGACATGGGATCCCCTTGTCGGAGACCTCTAGCGGGACTAAACCAAGGAAGCCTAGTACCATTCCAGAGGAGAGCAAGTTTAGCAGAAGAAACACAACACATAATAAGCCGACATATAGAATCAGGGAAACCAAAGTCTCTTATTGTCTCCTCCAAGAAACCCCAAGAGAGCTTATCATAAGCCTTTTCCAAATCAATCTTGAAAGCCATAGACCCCTTTCGAGCCAAAGAATGATCAAGGTAATGAACCACCTCCTGAGCCAGAATAGCATTATCAGTGGTACCCCTCCCAGGAACAAAACTGGATTGAAGGGGCCCAATAAATTGATTCAAGTAAGGACGAATGCGGGAGACCACCACTTTAGTGATGATTTTATAAACCACATTGCACAAACTTATTGGGCGGAACTCCTTCATCTGAGTGGGCACATCAACCTTTGGGATCAGGACAATCAGGGTCTCTGCAAGGGAAGGATTAATAGTACCAGTAGAAAAAGCATCATTAACCACCCTCCAAATATCTTCCCCCACAATATCCCAATATTGTTTGAAGAAAACTGGCTGAAAGCCATCAGGGCCTGGGGCTTTAAACGATTTCATAGACATAAGAGCACGCTTTACCTCAATCTTGGTCACAGAAGCTAGTAAATCCCGTCTACAATCCTCGGGAATAATGGGAAGATTATTAACCTGAAACTGGTCAAGAGTAGGCGCTATAGCTGTGCAAAACAGGTCCTGAAAGAAATCCTTAGCTTCACACTTAAGCACTTCCTCATCAGAACTCCAAGTGCCATCCCTAAGCTGGAGCCTATGGATCTTGTTCCTCTTCCTCCGGACAACAGTCTGCGTATGAAAGAAAGCTGTATTCCGATCTCCAAACCGGACCCAGTGCTCACGGGATTTCTGAAACCAGAGAAGCTCCTCATTACGGAGGATATCACGATACTCATGTTGAAGCTGGGTTTCAAGTTGGACCATACTCGAAGTCACCCGAATATCAAGATCACGTTGGACTCCCCGAAGCCTCCCCTCAACATGTCTCTTCCTCTGAAAAATGTTGCCAAAGGTATGCTTGTTGAAAGAAAGAGAATCTGCTTGAACTCTAGAGATCTTTTCCCTAAGGTCACCACCAGGTCCTCTCCAAGCATTCGTAACCACACTCCTGTAGGCCTCATGATTCACCCAAGCTGCAAGGAAGCGAAAAGGCCTCTCCCCGGAGATCACACTCGGAACATTACACCTAACAATGATAGGGTTATGATCAGAGTGCATCCTGGTTTGAACCTCAACAAACGCTTCAGGAAAGGCAAGCCTCCAGTCACTGTCCGCTAGAGCACGATCAAGCCTCTTAGAAATCCGAAGGGCTCCTCTCTCCATACGATGCCAAGTAAACTGACCCCCTTTAGCTTCAAGATCAAGCATATCACAGTTCTCCAAAACAGAAGCAAAGCGAAGAGCTCTCCCTGAAAGGAAAGCACCCCCCCTCACCTCAGAAGGATAGAGAATCTCATTAAAATCGCCCACCGCGAGCCAAGGCTTAATAATACTAGGTCGAAGCTGTGAGAGATGATTCCACAGGACCTCCCGAAGCACCACCACTGGGCTCGCATAGACCGCAGTACACGTCCACGCATAAGCTCCAATGGCTATATCAAAAGTAATTTCTTGAGCAAAAACATCAAAGACAGAAATATTAGCTTTAGAGTTCACCAGAATTTGATTACAAATACCAAACACTACATCTAACCCAGTGTAATACTGCCCCCTCACCCTTTTAATTCCAAGTCTCAGCACCTTAAACGTCCAAAAGGAGCAAATCATGCAGCAAGTTGAAAACAGCACAGTCTTAGAAATCCACTGGCCAGTAGTGTACTAGAAAGACATATATTATAACTAGTTCAGCAGGATAGCAAAATAACAATTCCACATACACCATATTCAGCAGAATAGCTGTCATATATTATAACCAGTTCTCTCATAATGACAGGAGACACATCCCTGGATTCATTTTCCACTCAAACCAAGAGTAAGAAAAATCAACCAATCGAGCTGTTAACCATTGCCAAGACTTAAGTTGAATCTGCTCCAACATTTGAGCTGTATCTACCTCACCCCCTTTAAAAATTACCCTATTCCGCAGTCCCCACATGGTCCAAATAATTGCCAACCAGATTGTTATTTCACCTAATTTTTGTCTTCTACTACCTCCTGTGGAAGCAAATTGCAGTAAATGTACCTCTGGTAATGGAATGTGAGCTGTAGAGATACCCAGCCAAGCATAACATTCATACCATATCTGCAATGCATAACGACATGAAAAGAGCAGATGCGAGCATGTTTCCTCCTCCAACCCACACAATGGACAAAGAGCTTCAGCAGCAATATTTAAAACGCATCTCTTGAGCAGATTATCACGAGTCTGAATTCTTCCCAACATTACCCGCCACGCAAAAGCTTTCATGTTTGAGGGTGCAGGCGCAATCCATATCCATGAATATACAGGATTTGGTTCATCTAGAGATTGTCCCTGCAAAAAAACATAAGAAGAGTTAACTGAAAAAGATCCTCCCCCCTCCAACGTCCACAGCCACCTGTCCCGCTTATCCTCTACTAACTGCGCACTACCCAAAACAACCATTAACTCCTCAAGCCATCCTACCTCCCTTCCTTGCAATCTCCTCCTCCATCGAAACATCCACCGCCACACCCCATTCTCCCACACGCCCATATCCTTTACTGATACCCGTTTCTGACATGACAAGTTATACAAGCGCTGAAACCGAAGTTCCAAACAACCAGATCCAAGCCAGTTCTCTGTCCAAAACTGTGTCTCATTTCCTTCAAATACAGTTTTCTGTAGGCTATGCTTAAACCAGGACCACCCCTCCTCAAAGCGAGTCAACTGAACTTCCTTCCACCATGAAGACTCACCACACGTATTACAGTTTGCCTTAACCACACGACACCACAAGCTATCTGTAACACCCCGGTTTCTCAACTGAGGAGTCACATTAGTAACCTAACAAAGTCTAAGGACCAATCTGCAATCCCTAAAAACCAAGGGAATTTTTTTTTCTGAAAAACAACTAAACACTTCGGCTAAAAGGTTGGAAACATACCATAACTTTATTTCAATAACCTGTTTCCCGATATATAGTATAATAGTTTACAACACCATAAGTAAGGTTCAGAATAAACATGCGCACTTTAACAGTGGCGGAAGCAAGACTTTAATAACAGAGTTCTCATAAAGTAAAAGAGACTCCAACATAATCCACAAGAAGAGAAGCAAAGCTGCTTCTCATACCTCTACTCCACCGCTTACAACTCGATCTCCAACTCGAGTAGCTATGCCTCGGCGGAAGGATCTCCATCGCCTAATAGCGTTAAGCGCCCAAACAACAAGTAGCAAATAGAAAGGGTTAACTCCATGCAATTACCATGTATAAAAGAGAAAAATCATGCTGCTCGAATTTAATTACCTGGCATGGTAAATAACTAGCAACATAACTCAACTCATATATCAACAACTTAAACATAAATCGGACTCAGATAATAATAACCTCAACAATGTAACATCAAATCAGATATCAATAAACCAATACGAAAATCCAACAACATAGGGTCAGGTGTTAGTTCCCTATAATGCAACTATATGCTGCTAACAAAATGGATCGATCAATATCGTCTCTCAAGACGGGACAATGATAGGACACACCTCCTCATCGCCACTTATAACGTCATACATGACGGGACAATCATAGGACACACCTCCTAATCGCCACTTAACGTCACACAAGACGGGACAATCATAGGACACACCTCCTGATCGCCACTTAGCACCTCGCAAGATGGGACAATGATAGGACACACCTCCTCATCGCCACTTGACTCAAGCCCTATATGCCAAGTCAGACAATAACAAAGCCCACCCAAGGACCAATCCAAAGTAACCACATGTTCCATCCACTAGGAAGCAGTAACGACAGAAACCAGTAAACGGCCGAAGCCTCTCAGAAAACATTTTCCAAATTCAGCATAATAATCATAATCATCTGCCAATCAATATAAACATCTTCATCTCAAACACAGGCAGTGCGATAAAAGCATGCAAGACTCAAAGACGCTCTAAAACCGAGTTACCCTTACCTTCGTGAGTAGAAGTTGGGCATGGAAATTGCGAACCTAGAACAAAGAAAACACAATCATCAACACAAGCTTCACTAGGAGAAACACGATCTACTAATACTAATCGAAATCGTAAAGAAAGCCTCTAAAGCTTCAGAGTTCCTATTTAGGCACAAATTGACAACGGAGACTTCGTTCGCTAAAACGAGCATAACTCGAGCTACAGAACTCAGAATGACACGAAACCGGCGCCAAAATTTCGACAATTGAAAGACCTACGCAATGGCTCAGGTCATAGAGACCCAAAAATTATTTTTGGACACGGTACCCAAGCAATCAGGTTTCGGCCACTATGGAAAATAGGGTTTTCGAACTTTTTCTTCGATCTAAATCAATTCACAAGGTAGTTTTAGGGTAAAACTAAGGCAAAGAAATTGTCGGAACAATTTTCGGACAATCGGGTCGAAATACGACTATCCAGGGGCATTTTGGTCCAAAATAAAGGCTCAAAACTTCAAAGTTATCAGTTCGGAAAACAAATTTGACAGCATTGATCCTCATGACATCCGTGACAACAAATCCTAAAGGCACGAAGTCAGATTACAGCTTTTCGACAATAAAGTTTCGAAATGTGCGACTAATGGGGTTTTGAATCAATTTTTCAGATCTTGGACAACTGAATCGCAATCGGCGATTACTGACAGAGGTTTTAGACTCATGGGAACATAAGGAACATAACCCAACCAAGAAATCAAGGAAATCGGACAATTTTAGAAAAAGCTCAAAACTGTGAGCACAGAAACGACTTCAGAAACGCAACAGAAACAGTAAACAGAGGTAGGATTCATGCTAGTTACCTCAATACCTAGAAGTAGGGACGAACTGCACGAAGATTGGTCAAGTTTTCGTGAAAATTTCTCCTCTCCTCCCCTCTCCTTGCTCGCGGCCTTGAATGGGTGAGAATGAAGAGATTTTGCTTTTTCGAGCTATTTATAGGCAGGTGAAATCGCGGGAAAATGAAAATTTCGCGATTCCGATTTTTGCAGCACGTCCACCGAGGAATTCTAAGAGAGATTCTGTCATCAGAATTCCAGAACTCAAAACAATTATCTATGATTTGGGAAAAACAATATCTAAAATCCCAAAGGCGGTGTAAGTTAATCTGTCCCGTTAAACTACATTTTACTGTGATGCTCAGACGACAAAACTTCCTTCTGAAGAAAGATTGGAAATGTCGAAACAAATCTGGCAACGCGGACGGAAACTTCGTTAGAAGTCCCGAATAGAAAAAGTCTTCATCCATCGCTCGAATCTAGGGTTTCGAAGCAAGGAAATTAGCGTCGTCGGACTTCCGAAAAGTGAATACTATCGTGCATACAGTCTAGAGTTCCGAAATGAAACGCTGGTCGAAGGAAAAATAAAGAAAATCTTTAAATTTTCCAAGGATTCGAAATCTCACTTAAAACGTTGCTCTAAAGCGAAATTAGCCTATTCTGGACACGCTTGCCATAAGGCGGGTGTGCAGACGACTCGCTCTAATTCCTAAAATGACTACGCAACATTCCTCAAGCAATTCCTGAACTTTCTTCTTCATAAATTTATTTCATCCGATAAACTCTTGTTCAAGTCTTTCCTTCGCGATACATCAAGCCTAATCGTAAATGGAAATCTCTTCCACTTATTCTAAGCTTAAAAACTTGGGTCTTACAATACTACCCCCCAAAAAGAAAGTTTCGTCCTCGAAACTTGGTGTCAGAGGAACTCGGGAGTGTCATTCCCTCACACAACATTTTCTAAGCTATCCTCAAGGTCTCGTTTTCCCTTAGGTTCTTGGTGACTCTCACAAATAATAACCTCCAGTCTGCAATTCAATGCTAGAACTTTTCGTGCTTAATCTTGTCACTCCCATGTCAATCAAATCCTTAGTTTACTATCCAAAGTTTGACAGTCTCCAGGTTTTATCCACTTAGGACAAGAATTCTCAGACTTAAAGTCTACTACATCTTTAATAAGTTTGGACCTCTATTATCCCTTCGCTCTCTCACACTCCTCCTTGCAAAAGATACTATCCTACTCCTGGAACTCATACGACCTCTCATCAGAATCCGTCTCTTAACTTCTATTCCTTCTACTGTTATATCCTTATGAAACAAGGATAGATACTATCAGGTCGAACAGTAATTCTGTCACATCTAGCTTTAACCACGGCACACAAGCTAAGTCTATAACAGAATGGGTAGCACCAAAATCAAATAGTACGATAAGGGAATTACCCGGGATCTCGCGGTTACCGCGGATCAAACCATCGTCTTCCTCAGCTACAGTTCCAGTAATCGAGTAGACTCTTCCACCAGCAGTAGGCCTCCTTGCCCCAGCAACATTTGCGGCAACCTCAACTTTAGGAACCCTACACTCTACAGCAGTGTGACCTGGCTTGTTGCAGTTCCAGCACAACAGAGGACCTTCAGTACATCGATTAGCAAAATGCCCCTTTTTGTTGCACCTAAAGCAAGTCACATCCTCTCGGCTCAGCGAAAGAGGTCTCGGTCCAGTCCCATCCCCGCCCGAGGGATAAAAAGTCCCAGAAGCTGCTCCCTCACCCTGGGAACGGAGGTATAGCTTCTTCTGATAGTGCTTGCCCTTGTCATTTCTTCCTTGGTTAGTCCTTGTCGGACCTCCACTTCCTTGGTTAGACTTGTTCAGACCTTGGTACTTTCCCCTTGAGTTATCAATGGCCTCGATTCCCTTGGTCTTCTCCACCAGCACTTGGTAGCGGTTAAGCCCTAGCGGTTGCACCGCCCTCTGCAGCTCATAGCTCAGCCCATCAATGAAGCGCTCACACATATAGCCTTCATCTATATGTCCTCTAAAGTAGCGGAAGTGTTTAGCCAACGACTCCAACTTTGCAGCATACTCAGCAACGGTCATGCCTCCTTGACGGAGTCTCAGAAATTGTGCTTCCTTAGCGGCTCTAGCACTTCTAGGAAAGTACTTGTCCAGGAAAGCTCCCCGGAAGCACTCCCAAGTGATAGCTTGATGGTCAGCTTCCATCATAGCTCTAGCCCCGCGCCACCAATACTCAGCTTCACCAGTCAGCAGGTAGGTCGCATAATCCACTTTCATCTCTGCAGTGGTATGCATAAAGGTGAAGATCTTCTCCAACTCCTGGAGCCATAAGTCAGCTTCCTCCGGATCGAAACCTCCAGAGAACTTCGGTGGATCCTGACGCTTGAAATCATTCAGACCCCTGGTCTGAGCAGTAGCTAATTCACGTTCCTCCCGCTGAACACGGCGAGCATTCTCTTCAGCTTGGTTTTGTGCAGCCACCAAAGCAGCAGTAGCAGCACGTTGAGCTTCAGCTTCCTCCCTTGCAGCAGTGTTAGTAACTTGTTGTGCCATAAGGGCAGTCAGATTAGCAATAGCTTGCTCCATCGGATTCATGCTGTCTGAACCTTGAGTCTCGATCGGTTGTGGAAACCTCCTGTTCCTGTTTTCATGAACAGTCAAAGACCACAACAGATACTCAGGCCAGAACAACACAAAGTTCTATAATAACTAACTATGTATATACTTATATCAAATGTATAATTAACAATAACTAGCATAAGGTTATTCACTTACGAATAACCTTCAAAAATAATCTATATAAACAGTAATCAAGCACACTCTTCCTCCGATTGACACCCCATCAATCGGTCTCAGAGTTCAAACATCTTAAGCAGGCACTCTACCCAAAAGCTCTGGTCAAGCACACTCTTGACGAAGGTCACAAGAGCAGATTGAGTATTCATCCGGGATCGACAAAGATGTATCAAGATCTAAAGTTGAATTTTTGGTGGCCAGGAATGAAGAAGAATGTAGCAGAGTTTGTGGCGGCATGTCTGACATGTCAGAAGGCGAAGATAGAACATCAAAAGCCTGCGGGTATGTTACAGTCACTTGATGTGCCGGAGTGGAAGTGGGACAGTATCTCTATGGATTTCGTGGTAGCTTTGCCAGCTACGAGGAAGAGATTTGATTCCATTTGGGTCATTGTGGACCGTCTAACGAAGTCAGCACATTTCATACCGGTGAAGACCACGTTCAATGTGGAGGCACTTGCAAAAGTGTATGTCGCTGAGATTGTACGACTTCATGGAGTTAACCCTTTCTATTTGCTATTTGTTGTTTGGGCGCTTAACGCTATTAGGCGATGGAGAGCCTTCCGCTGAAGCTTAGCTGTTCGAGTTGGAGACCGTGATCGTGGGCGGTCGAGTAGAGGTGGATGAAGCAGTTGCTTCTCCCTTTTTGGTGGTCTATGTCTGAGTTTCTTTTTCCTTCTGAAAACTCTGTTGTTTAAACCTTATATTCGCCACTTGTCTAAGTGAGCGTACTTATTTTGGAAAAATGTTCATGATGATGTAAGACACTATTATTATTATGTCGGGAACGGGTTGTTGAATAGAGTCTATGTTATGTATTCAATTATGTTCAGCTGTTTCGAAAAGGAAAAAAAAATATATATTGTGTTTTCTTAGGATTACGAAATAGTCCTTAGATTTTGTTAGGTAACTAATGTGACTCCTCAGTTGAGAAATTGGGGCGTTACAATTGTGGTATCAGAGCATCAACAAACTCAACCTCAGTAATCACTCGAACAACAGTCTCAAGTCCAACAATCAAATCAAGGTAGTTTTAGGGTAAAACTAAGGCAAAGAAATTGTCGGAACAATTTTCGGACAATCGGGTCGAAATACGACTATCCAGGGGCATTTTGGTCCAAAATAAAGGCTCAAAACTTCAAAGTTATCAGTTCGGAAAAAAAATTTGACAGCATTGATCCTCATGACATCCGTGACAACAAATCCTAAAGGCACGAAGTCAGATTACAGCTTTTCGACAATAAAGTTTCGAAATGTGCGACTAATGGGGTTTTGAATCAATTTTTCAGATCTTGGACAACTGAATCGCAATCGGCGATTACTGACAGAGGTTTTAGACTCATGGGAACATAAGGAACATAACCCAACCAAGAAATCAAGGAAATCGGACAATTTTAGAAAAAGCTCAAAACTGTGAGCACAGAAACGACTTCAGAAACGCAACAGAAACAGTAAACAGAGGTAGGATTCATGCTAGTTACCTCAATACCTAGAAGTAGGGACGAACTGCACGAAGATTGGTCAAGTTTTCGTGAAAATTTCTCCTCTCCTCCCCTCTCCTTGCTCGCGGCCTTGAATGGGTGAGAATGAAGAGATTTTGCTTTTTCGAGCTATTTATAGGCAGGTGAAATCGCGGGAAAATGAAAATTTCGCGATTCCGATTTTTCCAGCACGTCCACCGAGGAATTCTAAGAGAGATTCTGTCATCAGAATTCCAGAACTCAAAACAATTATCTATGATTTGGGAAAAACGATATCTAAAATCCCAAAGGCGGTGTAAGTTAATCTGTCCCGTTAAACAACTTTTTGCTGTGATGCTCAGACGACAAAACTTCCTTCTGAAGAAAGATTGGAAATGTCGAAACAAATCTGGCAACGCGGACGGAAACTTCGTTAGAAGTCCCGAATAGAAAAAGTCTTCATCCATCGCTCGAATCTAGGGTTTCGAAGCAAGGAAATTAGCGTCGTCGGACTTCCGAAAAGTGAATACTATCGTGCATACAGTCTAGAGTTCCGAAATGAAACGCTGGTCGAAGGAAAAATAAAGAAAATCTTTAAATTTTCCAAGGATTCGAAATCTCACTTAAAACGTTGCTCTAAAGCGAAATTAGCCTATTCTGGACACGCTTTCCATAAGGCGGGTGTGCAGACGACTCGCTCTAATTCCTAAAATGACTACGCAACATTCCTCAAGCAATTCCTGAACTTTCTTCTTCATAAATTTATTTCATCCGATAAACTCTTGTTCAAGTCTTTCCTTCGCGATACATCAAGCCTAATCGTAAATGGAAATCTCTTCCACTTATTCTAAGCTTAAAAACTTGGGTCTTACACTATCAGGCTCTGTCAAGAATCTCCAGTTCCACTTCCCTAAAAGCGCCATATTGAACAACCTCCAATCCTTTATACCCAATCCTCCATGATCCTTTGGTTTACACACCTCTGACCATTTAACCTAGTTAATTTTATTATCCCCTTCTACTCCTCCCCAAAGGAATCTCCTCATAATTCCAGTACAAATTGTAAGTACACCTACCGGAACTTTAAAGAAGGAAAGGAAAAATAATGGTAAGGCAGATAAAATACTCTGTATAAGGCACACACGACCCCCGAATGAAATATGTTTCTGCTTCCAAGAGGACAAACGCATTTTCATCTTCTTAATAACTGAGTCCCATAAGGCCAGACTCTTCAGTCTGCCTCCTACAGGTATTCCTAGATACACAAAAGGAGTAGACATAATTTTGCAGTGAAGAATAGCTGCAACCTGCCCCAAACTATGTCGGTCCACTGCCACCCCTGCCAGCTTACTCTTATGAAAATTGACTTTAAGCCCTGAAATAAGCTCAAAGCACCGCAATACGCATTTAATTGTCTGCACATTCTGGACTGTTGCATCTCTAATAAATACTGTATCATCTGAAAACTGTAGCATGGAGACACCAATCTCTGAGTCTCCCCCAAACGCAAACCCCATAAATATGCCCAAACGTACTGCTTGTGCAAAGAAACTGGTAAGACCCTCAGCTACTATTAGGAATAAAAATGGGGCAAGTGGATCCTCCTGCCGGAGACCCCTCTTCATACTGAATTCCTCACAGGGACTCCCATTCACTAGCACAGATACAGAAGCTGACCTGAGACAACTCATAATCCACTGAATCCACTTCCTGCTAAAGTGCATCCTTCCCATCATATACTCTAAAAACTCCCAACTCACAGAGTCATATGCCTTCTCATAGTCAACTTTAAAAATAAGTGTTTCCTTCTTCAACTTTTTTGCAGCATGCAGGACTTCATTAACTACCACCACGCTATCCAACATATTCCTCCCCCCAGAAAAGCAAACTGACAATCACTAATGACCTTGGACAATACCTTCTTCTGCCTTAATGCCAGTATCTTTGAGACCACCTTATACATACACCCAATCAGAGAGATAGGCCTGAAATCATTTAAGCCAAGCGGGGAACTCACCTTAGGGATAAGAGCTATGAATGATGCATTGCTACCTTTGGGCCACACTCCCCTACTCCAGAATTCATTGAGCACCCTGTAAAAATCATCCTTCATCAACACCCAGAACTTCTGAATAAATTTAAAATTAAAACCATCAGGGCCAGGGCTTTTATCCCCACCACAATCCCAGACAGCCACCTTAATTTCTTCACTATCAAACCCAGCAGTAAGAAGTTCATTATAGTTTTGAATGAAACACCATTTAAATTCAGGCCAGCACAACTATTTGCTGCAAACCTCGTTTCAAAATACTGTCTTACCTCATCCTTCACTTTTTGTGGATCCTCCTCCCAATTTTCATCAATCATCAATCCTACAATTGAATTTGATCGCCTTCGCCAATTAATTAAAGAATGAAAATACCTGGTGTTTTGATCCCCATCCTTTAGCCACTTAGATCTAGACTTCTGATATAGAAGGGATTCCTGATGCTTCAGAACCGACCAAAATTCACTAACCAGTATTCTTCTTGCATCTATTTCCTCAATGGACAGCCCCATCACTTCTTCTTTTTGATCCAACTCATTAATTTTCTGTACCACTCCATTCCGCCTAGTCCGCAAATCCCCAAAGACCTCCTTATTCCAATCCTTTAGTTTCAATTTCAACCGTTTCAATTTCTCCTTCAGCACAAATGCCCCCCAACCAACCACCTGATTCTCTGCCAATGTTTTTTCCACAAGACCCGAGAAACCTGGATGTTCCAACCAACAATTTAACACCCTGAAAGGTTTCAGACCCCAATCCTGAAACACTGATCTCAATAACAACGGGCAGTGGTAGGAAATATCTCTGGCAAGACCCACTTGTTCACAGTTAGGCCACTGCAACAACCACTCATGAGAAATAAGAAATCTATCAATTCTGCTCTGAGCTTGTCCATTTGCCCTGTACCATGTGTACTTGCGACCTGCTAATGGCAAATCTACAAGCTCCATTGCCTCCACAAAATTATTAAACTCAATAATTTCTCGCCTCTGTGATCCCCCCTCTGATGTGATTCCCCTTTGCTCCCCTTCCGATCTTACTGCATTGAAATCCCCGCCAATACACCACAACTGAACACCACAACTCCTCTTCCAGTCCGCTAATTCACGCCATAAGTTTCGTTTTTCCTCAATCCTGCAAGAAGAGTAAACATTCACCACCACAGAAGGCTCGGGCATATCACCCCAAGTCCCTATCAAGCCAAGAAAACCCTGTCCTCTCACACAATTCTAGAGAACAAAAGCACCCCGCTTCCAAATGCACAATAACCCACCTCCCCTATTCACTTCCGGAGAGGTCTGCCATTCAAAATTTGAATCACCCCAAACCTGAGAACCAACTCGTAAACTAACCTCCTCAAGCTTAGTCTCCTGAATAAGCAACATATCAAGTTGTTCTTTCGCCACTAGTTCTTTGATTATCTGTCGCTTGGAGCTACTCCCCAAACCTCTCACATTATAGGACATAATCTTCATTGATCACCATCTGTACTCCTTCTTGGCTCCAAACCCGCCATATTACCAGCCTCCTGAGCATCTCTACACTCCAAATCCACTAATTTCGACACTACACCTCCATCACCAACTGCAGTAACCCCCAACCCCATCCCTAACGCCCATATCTTCCTAGCTTCATCCTCCACCCCTCTCAGCCAGACAGGTTGTGACAGCTATGACCACCGGAGCCTGAACCAGAGTGGTTATTGGAGGGGATAGAGTGTTGGGTTCCCCGTCGTTCTCCCCCCTCTGCCCTATGTGGGAATGAAGGTTCAGCTTGCTCATCGACGTCGCTATTTCGTGAGTTGTTTATAGGCCGTCGTAGCAAAGTGAACGAAAGATGAGAAGCACGAGGACTTAACGTCGTTTGGGGGCAGCTTCGTTGCATCTTCTTTTTCTTTCGATCTTTCTTTCGGCCATCAAAGAAGACAACGCTATCTGTGAGTGCTTCAACAACGTTCTCACCAGCGTTATCCACTTCTTGAACCGGGTCAGGATGACCCGCTTGAGGAGCAAAGATAGATTGGCCCATACTCAACCCAGCGATACCCACACCCAAATTATAATTTAGGATTGGATCCTCCCCTTGTTCATTCCCAATACTGCCCCCCACTTGCAATTCAATTTGAATATTGTTACCAACAATATCTCCCTCAACCTGCGGTCCCACTTCTTTATTAACCAATTGTGTTATATCATTAATGCCCTCCCCCTGTGCATTCCCAACAATGCCCTCCCCTTGCAATTCAAATTCAGTGTTAACACCTTCATTGTTTTCTGTTTCACCCAGGTCCACCTCCTTATCAATATTCCCCACGTTTTCCTCCCATGATGATTCCCCAATGATTGGAATTTCGTTACTGGCAGGAGCAATAACCGCACCCATGTTTGACCCTTGATTTTTGCTACCATCAAGGGATTGATTGTAACGGTCAAACAAATTATGGCAGCGGTTAAGTTCTTCCAAAATCAAATCACCACCGGCGCCGCCCACCTCTGAAGCTTCCGACGAGATTGCAGCGCCGTTCATGGACCAATCAGAATAACCATCCTCATCATCTTCCTCTGAGTCCACTATACTACAACAACATTGATGAGCACATGAACCCACTTCTTCCATCACCCTTATTGTGTATGTAATCCCATTGATCAGTATTTTCCTTGCTAAGGTAACAATGTCCAGGGCCGTAGTTCTGATCTGCAATCGTGCGAACTCTAGTTCTGAGAAATCCTTTGTTCTATCATCAATCCTGACAACATCTCCCAGCTGGGTAACCATGTACTTGAAGCACTCAAGATTCCACATATGAAGCGGGATTCCTGAACACCGCACCCACGTTACCCTGCTAATAGGTGCGATCAATGGTGACCAGGGTTTCACCTCCACCAAAAACTCCCTTATCCAATCCTCCGATCCATTCAGTACCTCCTCAACACGCACTCCTCCTGGGCCAGAAATTAAAACCATGTTATCCCCCATGTATCGAAGCTGAAGAGTAAGGTGGCCTTCCACAATGAATGCGTTTTTCAGAGAATGTATGGCTTCTAAATTTGTCAGGGTACCCACCATACTTCTCTTCAGCCATTCATCACCCTGTGACACAGCTGGTCCGTTCCACAATTCTATCGCCGCCATTCCACAGTGCTCCGTCACTCCCATCGTCTCCTCCACAACCTCCTTCCCCTTCCCTGACTTCACCACTTGAGCATATGTTTGGGGCACCTTGTTACGATGACCTGCCTGCCCAACTTGGCAAACCTTGGGTCCATTTCCCTGGCGAACATTCCGAGCTCCTGTTCCATGTGGCACTCTCTGGGTTTTTGCATACCTTGCTAGATTGACATGGACTGGCGTTGCACCGATCACAATCTGCGCAAGACGTCTTTCTAGTGCACCAGGGTCCTTGACATCACGATACCAAACAAACCCAAATCTCATCCCTCGTTTAGTTCTCCTCTGTGGGATATAGACCTCCCAAACCTTGTCATACCTATTGAAGATCCTCCACATCGCTTCCTCGCCAAAATTATCCGGAAAATTGGAGAAAAAGTACGAGGTGAAATTCCCCCGCTTCCTACCATACACCGTTGTCCAACCTGCATCTTGTGCCGCCCTCGCTGCAAATCCTCCGTTCCCCCCACTGCTTCCCCTCCCCCTCTCTCTCATTCTCTCATTCAAGTCGTTTTTGCCTTTTTGGTGTGTATACTCTCGGTCGAGTTCATCTCACTTGAGCTAAGTATTAAATACAAATACACGTATGTATTAAACCATAAAAGCTCACATACCTTTATATTAAATACATTAAAAAATAAAATATTTAATAAACTAAAAACTGAAAAAAATTGTATTATAAAAACCTATTCAACTACTTATATTAAATAACAACATTCATAGACTTAAAATTGACTTGAGCTTTGCATTTGACAAATTTAAAAAATCAAAATAAAAAACAAAATAATATTTATTGATAAATAATTTAGATAAAATACTTTTAAAATAAAAAAAATTCTATCAATATACATCTATCTATATTATACTTGGGGCTCTTATTTCCCAAAGTAATTATTTATATATATATATATTTGGTTTTTCCAAAAAAAAAAATATCTATCTATCTATATATATATTAGTAAAGCTCACTTGAGCTAAGTATTAAGTACAAATACACATGAGAACCTACATACATTAGTAAAAAAACTGGTGTTTTAATGAGATAGCTTAGTGAGTGAATGAACGGGTAGTGGAAACTTGTGCACTAATGATTTCAGTTTTAAACTTAATAAATATCAAATGTATAAGCAAAAGAGTAACATCCATGCCAAAAGTGTAACATACCACAAAGTTATATCTGTAAATGGTTTTAGCACAGTACCTTAAATTAAAATCAAATTTAATGTTAATTTTAAACTAATATCAATTTAGTCCAAGAAAAAAACTATTAACAATAAAGCATACTTCCGCCAAAATTAATCTTGATATGCAATGGTCTTAGTTTGCAGTCCAATTTTCTGCAGGAATATATGTCTATTTTTCTTAAACTCACAAACTCTTAGAATTCCTTAACATAGTAACTCTGAAGAAAAACTAACATTAAATTAAAAATAGTGGCATGATTGCAATACCAGTGTCAAAAGCTGAATAAAATTGTTAATGTCAGGAGGGTATTCAACTATCTACATTAAATAAATAAAAAATAAAATGTATTATATTGAACCATGCATCTATTATATTTCTTAGACTTCAGCTGCTGGTGAGAAAAAATGACAATTGTCTCTAACTACTTTAACAAGTATGTCATTTTTAATTATTTTAGTTAATTGCAAAATTGCTTTTTTAAATTACTCATTCTTATTTCTTTATTGCAGGAGAAAGATCATCAACAACAATAAGAAACACACATTACTTAGTGATATATCCCCGTTGCAAATGATTGGAAAATAAAACTGTGAGTTTCACATATATGGTAATTTACTAAACAATTCTTCTCATTCAATTGAAATCATACAAATATATCATCATTTCTATATTTATGTGACACAAATCAGTAACAAAGTGTGAGCCACATAAATTTATATACTGCACTAGAAAGATAAGTGTAAAATGTAGTACTCACTATATTCTTAAAGAAATAGGAATATTTCACTCCTCAATATTGTCATATTATGGAAAAAAAAATAGCAACTTAATCATTCAAATGGAACAAATGACGTCCATCCTGCAGTTAGATATAATCTATTTTTTATGTTCGTGGAAGTGATTTTAAAAGAACTTCTATGCCACCAGCAATGGTAAACAACCACATCAATCTTGATAAAAAAAATATTAGCACAACTGATAACATCACTGCAATGACTAAATCAATATAAGAAAAAAAAATAGTAGACTACCACGTTCATTTCAATACTAATCTAATTAAGTAATTAAATTTCTTTTATATAAAAAAATACTCTCATTTCAATCTCAATAAAAATCTACCTATTTTTTCTTCCGATGAAGAATAAAAAAGAAAAAGAAATCTACCTGTTTGATCCTTTTTTCCCTTATTAGAGAAAAAAAGTGTGAGAATATCATAACTCAATTATATTTAATTATACATATATTCTAAATCTTCTTCTAAATAATAGCTTTATTACCTTTCTGCAAATTTAAATATTACAATTAAAAAATAAAATTAAAAACGAACTCGTGCACGAGTTTAATTTCTAGTATATTGTATTTTCACCTTATGATTTGCTCTCCATAAAAAAGTTTGTGCTTTCGGGTTCTTATTATGCTGATATTTTAAATTGCACAAAACTTTTTAAATAACATTAAACAAAGTAACTAATTCCCTTATTTGTGGCGGCTGTAAGAAGCCAATAATCCACCTTGTAATCTAATATTTTTGAGACCTTACTGTGGAAATTTTTTTTCTAAGCAAAAAAATGCATTAATGAGATATCTGGGTCCTAATCCTATACAAGAAAAATGAGCACGATCTTTGAGCTGCTTTGCTCTTGGTAGCATTTTGATTTGTCAATGGCTCTCTCAAGAAGGAATGGAACGAAGATATTTGAGTCAAGAACAATTATCAAGTGATGTTTGGGGGAGGAACTTAGGGGAAATATTTTGAAGGATATGAAGTCTTTGGATCTATTCAATTCAATGTTAAAGGAAATTATTAAATTATATTTCTTCAAGTCATATTTATATATAAGCTTTAATAAAACACCCGTGCATTGTATGAGCTACTCACTAATTTGTAAAATAAAGGAGATGTCACTAAGGTGATTTTGGTGACTGCTTTGTAGGGTTGGCAACGAGTTACGTGGGTGCGGGTTTGACCATTCCCACACCCGAATTCGAACTTAACATCCGAACTCAAACCCAATATGGATGCAAAAGTTAACCCAAACCCAAATCTCTGAGTTTCAGGTTACATGAACCCAAACCCCAAACCCGATGTGAGCGCCGAATCCGCAAAAAACTCAAAACCCCGACCCGGAAACAACATGTACCTAAGAAAACAACATGAACATATGCTGATTAAACCTTATCATCTTTCCAATATAAAGAAAAAAGTATAGTTCATGAACATAAGCTGATAAACAACATAATTCATGGATTTTTTACGTTAAAAAAACCCTACTTAGTAACTTTAATAATATATATAAGGGTTGGTAATTACATGCATAAGGTTTCGGGTTTGAGTTTGGCTGCAGGTTAATCAATCACTTACCCGAATCCGAATAGGTTTTAAAATTCGAGTAAAACCCCAAACCCAAAGAAATCAAGTTTCGCCTGAAATTTCGGGTTGGTTCGGGTCGGGCCTGCGAGTGTGAGTTTTCCTGCTATCTCTACTGTTTTGGGATCGCTGTAAGGGGTTAAATGTTTAAACCGCTGTAGATATTGCTTTTAATTAGTGTTAAGAGCATTTTTTCAGTTGTAGTGAAGATGGTTGCAAACTTGCAATAATCATACTAACTTGTTTCACTCTTTACATCATTGTATTTCTTTCATTTATTTCTAGACATGATTTATCTTCCTTACTTTGTTTTCTAGAAATCAAGTTTTACTTTCACTTTCGAAGTTTGAGACTATAAACCTAAATTAAGAACCTTGGATCTCAAGTATTTCTGAAAGTAAAAATCATAATGTACTGAAAAGAAAATTAGTATAACATGTTTTAATTTAAATTAGACATCACAAATAATTATAGAGAAATATGTAAGAACAGATAAGTAGATAGTAAGGACAAAATTTACATACTGTTCCATGGGTTCATCTCGTGCTGTTAAAAGCTTATAAAAAGTTCAATCACCCACTTTATTAAATTTTTTATCATAAAACTTCCCCATTTTCAACTTATGTGTCATGTTGTGATTAGATAACAACAAAAACAACATGTATAAAACCGTATCCAACTCTTCTCCTAATTATAATCTCATCCTTTATTAATCAATAAGAGTGGCGGATTCAACTATAACATTTTCCCTTCACACATATAAATCGATACAAATAGACATCCCAATAAATTCATCAACGTCACTCCTATATATAATTAAGAGAGCTTGATTGAAATAGCTTGAAGTCGAAGAGGTTGGGCTCTCTTTAAGGATAATCCAAAATCCTCCTTCATGTTTATGTGTTCAGATGTTAGCCCATCAGGTAGCTTCCATTCAAAGTTGTGCAGAAGGGATGCCACTATTAAATGCACTGACCTATGAGCTAATGGCAATCCAGGGCACATCCTTTTGCCTGCCCCAAAGGGTATAAGCTCAAAATTCTGACCTTTAAAATTAATCTCACAATTTAAAAATCTTTCAGGCAAGAATATATTTGGTTTTTCCCAAATGGTTGGATCTCGTCCCATGGCCCACACATTGACTAAGACTTGTGCATCTTTTGGCACTAGGAAGCCAGCTATGCATGCATCTTCATCACACTTGCGTGGTACAAGAAATGGACCTGGTGGATGCAAGCGAAAAGTTTCTTTTACAACTGCTTGTAAATAAGGCAATTTTGAGATGTGTGATTCTTCAAGTATTGCATCCTCTTCAATTGCTTGACACAACTCTTCTCTTACTTTTTCTAATTTATCAGGGTTACGCAATAACTCTGCCATCACCCATTCAACAGTGACGACGGTTGTCTCGATCCCAGCAATAAATAAATCCTATAGTGGAACATCATTTTAATAAATAACATACTTTTTATAATTTAAACGATGTAAATTATATTGCCAAATAATTCATTATCCAATAACTTACACCATTATGTAAGGGTTACATAAATGGTTTATTATTATATTATTTTCAACATACTCATTCGGGCAAAAGCTCGTTTAATCTTGAAGAATAATGCACATGTTAACCTACTATATGCTTTAAATTCTCTTAGAATAAAATATAAAACCATTGATGTGACCCTTACCCAATAACCTAAACTTTTGAGATAGTTGGTTGTTTTGTATGGTATTAGAGCCTCAATGACTAAGTAATCTAGAGTTCGATTCATGCTGCCCCCAACAACTTAAGTTTTTGGAATAATTGGTTGCTTGACAAATTCATTTTTTATTAGAAGAATAGGGGTCGACAACAAGGATCGAACTCTAAACCGCTTGATCATAGAAGTTTTGATATCATGCAACCAGATTATCCTCAAGGCTAAAGCTCTTAGATAAGAATTATATTAGTGATCTTATATATATTTTTTAACATGAGTGATCTTATATTATTATTTGAGTTTAATTTTGATGCACCGACGGTGTAAAGTTTTTTTACACCGTCAACCAATCAGATTTCAAGGATGTGACATGTCAATTAAAGAAATTAAATGAAAAGAGATATTTTCTCACATCCTTGAAATCTGATTGGTTGACGGTGTAAAAAAAAATTATACCGTCGGTGCATCAAACTTTTTCTCAAATTATTTCTAATATAAACTATAAACTATGTAAAGTATTATGGCTAGAAAAATAAGAACTTTAAAATTTATAAAATGCAATTATTGGAAAACTATGTACTGACCAGAAACAGATGTCTAATCTCATTGCGGCTCAGCTGAGAAGTAGCTCCAACGTTGCTAATAATTGAATCTAACACATCATTGCCCACCTCAGATCCGGAATCAATTTTTGAATCTCTGGAACACATTCTTTCTTCAATAATTCCATCAATAATTTTAAACAACTTGATGAAGTAAATGGACATCCTAGCTTGAACACCTTGAGGATCAAGTGGAGCGAGAATGGGAAAAAAGTCCACAATGTTTGGCCTTCCACCATCTTCCATGACACCCCCAATAATGTTCTTAAACTCTTGAGACTTTTCATCAGATGTAGAGTGAGACAAATCTTTAGAGAAGAAAGTGTTTGAAATTGAATTGAGTACAGTTGTAAAAACAGCCTCACCAAGATCTAAATCCTCACCATTCAAGCTTTTCTCCTTTATAAAATCCAACAACTCTTTCAGCTTTTGTTGACGAACAACTTTTGTGGAGTCAAGCATCTGTGTGGAGAATATTGTGGCACAATGTCTTCTAAGGTTCCTCCACTCAGCTGATAGGGGCAGAAACGTGAGTGAGTTTTTATGTTGGTCAAACACACGAGAAGCATATGGAACTGTCCTGCTAGAAAAGGCTTGGCTATTCTCTTGCAACACTTGTTTGGCTAATTGAGGAGAAGATATCACTATGGTGATTCTGCTGCCTAGTTTCAATGTTATGATGGGTCCATAAATTTTGGAGAGTTTGGTGATTGCTATGTGTGGATTTCTACTAAGTTCTAAGATGTTTCTTATGATATGAAAGAGGCTTGGCCCTGGTGGAAGCTTGATGGTGTATTGGGTTTGATTGAATAATAATCTAAGGATGAAGAAGGTGAGAGTACCCGCACACACTATGGTAATACTAATCAGTAGCAGATCCATGATTGATTACTTTCTCTCCCATTGAAGATACATCACAGATATATATAGTATATATATATATAGGTATAGTTAAAGAAATGTATTTTAAAATTAATTTTGAAGTTTGAGTCAGTCCTCATCTTTTAAACAGTAATGATTTATATACACCTCATTTCTCTTCAATCTCAATTCCATTCTTTTTTTCTTCTTATTTCTCTCTGCATTTTTTATCACATTACTTATCATGTCACTTATTTCTCCCTTATTTCTTCACTATCTCCCAAGGTCGAAGTGAAATTGATTGATAAACAAAACATTATTGTCTTTTTTAAGTATTTATATAACGGAGCCGCCCGCCACCTGCGTAATTGTGTTCAGGTGTCAGGTATTGAACCAAGATTTTGAAATAAAAAAGTGGGGTAAAGGTATTTTAGTAGGACCGTTTTCATAAGGTTTCATCATGTTTCACGCTTTCATTAAAAAAATCACATTGAGGATGTGGAGGATGGGCGTTTTGCTGAATGATGATGAGTTTTTTGAGGATGCTTCTTGTTTACCTGTGGAAAATTTTTGTAAGCAAAAAAAAATTTAGAGCAACTTCAATGTTAGTTTTTAGACGTAAGTTCTTAAACACTATTTATATCTACTACCACATATGCTTAATCAACTTATATCTATTTTGCTTCAACCAAAATTCTTAACTTTGAGTTCTTAGCACCATGACACCTTATTATTTATATTTTCTTATTTTTATAAACCAATAAAAAAAACTCATAAAGTAATAAAATAATTGGATGAGAGAGAAAAAAATGTTTTTTTTATGCTAAGAACTCATGAAACAAATTTGTTTATATAAGTTAGAACTAGTTCTTATTTTTAAGAACTAAAAAGTCCACGTCAACCATCTCCAATGCTTAAGAACCTAGTTCTTAATTCTTAGCTGAAGAACTCACTTCTAAAAACTAGCATTGGAAATGCTCTAAAAGGTAATAGTTTGGTTTCTATCCTCGTGATTTGTGGACTTAAAGGTTTTTAAACGCAAGATTTGAAGAAGATGATAAAGTCATGAGTTTTCGGGTCTATGGAGGATTAAATTATGTGAAGAATGAACGCGAATGATGAAGATGAAGATGGATGATACATAGTTTAATTTAGTGATTAGTTTTTTAGGTGATTTAATTTAGTGATAAAATATATTTTTAATTTAATTATGAATTATTATTTTAGAAATTGAAATTCAATACAAAAAGATGTGGATAGTGCCACATCATCCTTTGCCTGTCACTCAACAGTCAGCACTCTCACTAGAGATCCGGTCTCAAGTTAGGACTAAAATCAAAAAGTCCAAGCGGAGACATGGATCAAACTATTTTCCAGCAAGGGATTAAAATCGAACAAGCTTAACAACACAAAAACTAATTTCATGATTAATCATAATTTCAAACTACAAAGTTATTTGGTAATAATTCAGAAAGTCGAGGTTCAGTGAACCTGGCTTCCCTGTCACGTCCGAACGTAATTAGAGAAGAACTGCCCAAGCACCACCTTGTACCTGTGCTTTGAAAAGAATTTTGGGGCTGAACAAAGTTGTTATACGAATAACTTTAGAAATCAAAGCTCAACTATGACTTTTGTTACAAAAGTGTTTTTTTAATTTGAAACAAAGCTTAAAAGCTTGAAATGTAAGAAGCTAAAAGACAAGCATAATAAGAAAATAACAAACAAGTAAAGGTTGCGATAACATAAACAATATAAAGGATAATTCAATTGCATGAAAGCAAAATACAAAAGAGAACAGTAGACGAAACTTCTTTTCTTTAACATTGTGTAGCTGCCACTACAAGAAAATACTGAATTATCGTCATTTTTACCAACTGTCCCAAGTTCATCGCATAGTCTTACTATTAATAACGAGTAGGGGTGCAAATGGGTTGGGTTGGATGAATTTTTGTCAAAATAAAATCCGAACCGATCAAAATTGTATGGGTTGGGTTGGGTCGGATTTCACGAATTTCTTCTTCGGACCTGATCCGAACCAACCCGACGAAGTTTGGATTGAGTTGGATGGATTTATTAGGTCCATATATTAAAATAATAATATATCTGAAATATTAAAAAATCTTGCAAAAATTATTATAAATTCAGAAAAAGTTATAAAAAATACTAAATATGTTATTATACTAAATAACATGAAAAAGACACAAAAAGTTATAAAAATAATACCACATAAATGACATATAGCCAAATATCATGAAAACATAAAACTTAATTACTAAATGACATGAAACAATCTAATATAAATAGTATCTAAAAAGTAAAAAACAACACTAAATGTTATGCCATGACACTTAGAACTTAGATGTCCCCAACATGCCAAATAACTATATATAAACATGTAACAAATAACTACGAACAAATACTCTAAGTTCAAATATGACAAATAACTACAAATACTTAAGTCTCAAAGTTTCAAAAAGTCATCACTCCAACACTAGCACTCCAAGTATGAGTAAAATTATAAAAATTATTATTATATGTATGGATTCTGGGTTGGGTTGGATGAATTTGAACTGAATCTGAAATCCGATCCGAACTTGGTTGGGTTGTAGTAAAATCCATCCGACTAACCCGATTGCCCGATCCAACCCGCATTTTTTTCTATTGGATCAGATTGGGTTGGGCGGGTTCATTGGATTTACCCGGCCCATGTTCACCCCTAACAACGAGCATGCCATTGATAACCTTTTTTTAAATAATTGAAGTTTCCGACACAAAAAGACGCCAATAATTTGGTGGTAATACTTTATTTTCCGGGATTACTTACCGCCAAATTATCGATGGTTATACCGACAGAAAAAGCCGTTGATAATTTTAAAATTTGAAATTGTCGCCTACCAATAACTTAGCGAACTTAAAGTCAAAAATCTATTACCAATGGAAAAATTCGTTGGAAAATTCAAAATTTGAAATTGTCGCATACCAATAACTTGGCAAACTTTAAAAAATTATGGAAAAAGTCATCGGAAATTTCAAAATTTGAAATGGTCGCCTACCAATAACTTGTAGGGAATTACAAAATTTGAAAAATAAATACCAACACCCAAAAATGTCGGTAACGTATAAATATCCAAAAAAAATTTGTCGGTAAGCTATCAATAAATTAAATTCTCGGCAACCTATAAATATGTGTTTGTAGACAATCTTAGTCACACCTCCTCCTTCTCTTCTTCATCTTTTTTCTCACTTTTGTATAAATTAATAATAATAATAATTTTAATGACCACAAAATGTTCCTTTTGTTGCATATAAGAATGTCACCTTGATATTTTAATACCGGGTCCTGAAGTGTGCGCCTTCTGTCTGTCCTTTTTAACCTTGTCGATGGTATGCCTGAGATGGCAGTCTTTCCCCCCGAGGGGCACCATAGCATGTCGGGAATGATGGGGGGACGTACTGAACGTAACCTTTGAACGCGATTGCGCTGGGACGCTTCCAAGCTCGCAGTTTGGCAGAAGACATACCAGACCGGGTCAAAAGCGAGATTGCCCTCTGACTGCATTTCCGAGGAATAATTTATGGATAATTAAGGGGTTATCACAGGAGAACTTTTGGGAGGAAGGAAAGAAGGAAGATTATGGCGTCTCAGGGGAATCTAGTTCTCCTCCTGTCGAAGACTAAAGAGTAAACCCAGCGTGTAGACAAAATCAATTACAAACGGAAAAAAGTCGTCATTAAATTAGCGACAGAAAAAACTGTTGGTAAGTAGCAGTGAAAAAAGTCATTGATAAGTTAGCGACAAAAATAAATTGTCGGCAATTAGTGATGGAAAAAGCCATCCGTAATTACTGACAGTTTTTTGAAAATCATGGAAAAAATGCTGACGAGTAACAACGACGACTTTTTGGTCGTATGTAATTATGCTTTACCGACGTTTTTTTCTTACGGAGTACCAACATCTTTTGGTCGTCGGTAAAAAGTAGTATTCTTATAAACAAAACTGCCTAATCTAAACTGTCCTTTCTGCATGTCTTGTGTTCCTCAAGGAAAGCAACTATGCAATGCAATCCGATTTTCTTGGCTCCTCCTTAGACTTAGGAAAATTTGTAGTAGACATGAATCATACCTTTTTTTTTTTGAAAGAGACATGAATCATACCTTGGACATAGAGGAAGTGAAGCAAAGCATAATTAACCACCAAGCCAAGCTATATTTTGTTTATTTAATGCCTTTGATCTCTCTTTCTCTGGGTTCCAAGCGAGTATTGTTCCCAGTGGAAAGTTGGGCTCCTATTCTATCTCCAATTGCTGCTGGTTGTTTCATTGTTTGTCCCGATGGCAAGTCAAGGAGCTTTTTGTTGAATTCGTAGAAGAGCTGGGGTGTTTAGTTAGTTGTTTGGTGGCAGTTTGGTGGGTCTGAATAGCAATTGGTTCTGGTGTTTTGCGGGTTACTGGTGCCCTTTTTTCTCTGTATCCAGTGTTTTTTTTGTCTTTTCGTTCAGTTTCTTTCTTTTATCTCTTGTATTCTTTGGGTTTGAGTACCCTTAGTACTTTTCATTAATATATTTTGCTTACCTAAAAAAAAATGCAGATAATAAAATATCAATAGAGTTTTTCTGTTAACTTCTTCGACACTTTTAATTTATAAATTATTCTTTCCATAGTGAGCTAATACTCTTATTTCGTTTTTTTTATAAGAGTTATTTCGTTAATGATTATTTACGGTTTTAATATCTTCTTGTTTGATGATTTTTTATTAGTTGTTTTTTTATAAATTATGCGATGTTATTAGTTTTAAATTTAAGTATATAGTTGTTAATAATGTTAACTTGTACTAATATAAATGCTTAATCCCCAAATTGATCCCGTTTTTATTTCGTCGTCTGAATTATGTTTCTCGTCGAATTTTTTTTAATAGGTCTTCTATTATGTAAAACGTCTGGAGTAAGTCCTCAACAGAGCTCGAAACTCCACCGAATGATGTTTTGACCTGCTAACTGTGTTAATGAAGCCTATGTAAAATTTAATTTAATTTTCTGAAGTGTCAAAAAATATAAAATAACATGTTTAAGTTAAATTACTATTGTGGCATCCCGAATTATCATAGAGAAAGATATATTATCTACATAAGTAGATAAATATAATCCCATCCTTTATTAATTAATAGGAGTGACACAAAACTATTACATTCCCACCACCTCCACCCCCACCCCCACCCTACACACATGCATGCACATCTATCTGCATATAGATATCACATAAAGCAACAACATAACTTATATATGATGATTAACTTTGCTTCTTGACTGAAATAGCTTGAACTCGAAGTGGTTGGGCCCTCCTTAAGGATAAGCCGAAATGCTCCTCCATATTTATGTGTTCAGGTGTTAATCCATCAGCTGGCTTCCATTCAAAGTTGTGCACAAGGGAGGTCACAATTAAATGCACTGACCTATCAGCTAATGGCATTTCAACACATATTCTTTTTCCTGCCCCAAATGGTATTAGCTCAAAATCTTGACCTTTGAAATTAATCTCACTCTCCAAGAATCTATCAGGCTGGAACATAGTTGAATTTTCCCAAATGGTTGGATCTTGTCCCATGGCCCACACATTGACTAACACTTGTGCATCTTTTGGCACTCGGAATCCAGATAGGCTTCA